>NC_056744.1:737531227-737728727 GCF_019279795.1 Protopterus annectens
CAAACTGATTAGTATTCACATATGTAACAAAAATGAAATGTATTTCAGAGATCCCTCCCAAATCATCAATATGTCATCCAAAAAAGTTTCCATTTTTTAATCTGGGGGAAGAACATAGTATTCTTCCTATACAAGATCAATTCTTATTCCAAAAGTCCATAAATATATCATCATAAGTAGGTACAAAGTTTACTCCCATTACTCTACCACTAGTCTATAAATAATACTCATCATTGAAAAAGACATTCTTAGTAAGGACCAATTCTAAAAGTTCCAGTAGGAAATCATTAAACTCAGTAGGATAAAAGGAAGCTTTCTCCTAAAAATATTTAGTGGCTTTTAACCCTGCCATAGTAAGGAACAGTAGTACACAAAGCACTACATCCAGCATACATAAATAATTAATTCTTGACAATCTTGTCCATGCAGATTATTTAGAAATTCAGTAGTGCCATATATTTTATCATTAACTAATAGTAAAAAAAGCTTTAAATAGAATTCCAAAAAAGCTGATAGAGGTTCTGTAACAGAACCCTGCCTGAAACAATAGGCCTACGACACAAAGGACTGATTCCCTTGTGTATTTTTGGTAAGAGGAAATCTGCTAGCTAGGTTCATCAGCCTTCAGGCTAAAATAAATAATTAATCAATAATCCCCCTAATCATACCTCTTTCCAAAATTCATCAATCTGTTCTTTTAAAAATGGTATTAGGGTTGGAAATCCATTTTTGATACAACCTCCCATCAGCCAGTTGTCTGTAAGCTTCTTTATCATAATCAATTTTATACCATAATACAGCAACAATGCCTTTATCAGCTTTAGTAATAATCAATTGCTCATTAATACTCAATTCTTTTAAAGCCAGTTTCTCTTCCCTAGTCAAGTTGGAACCAAAATTTTTAAAAACTTCCATTTGTCAGCTATTCAGCTCTCTCAATGCCACCCATTCAAAAGCCTTCACAATAAGATGGCATGGTAGAGTATAATTAGATTATTTAAATTTAAAACCTTCCTCTGTTCAAACAGTGGAATATGTATTACCACGCTGATGCTGAAGGCTATGGTAGTGAAATCAGGACTGGAGGAAAGAGAATGTCATCCTTCAGATCTGCAAATTTATTTGGCCTCCAGTGATGAAATGGTGAGCAAACTACAGCTGAAACATGTGGTCTTAGTAATGAATACAGCCATTGTTTGGCAGAATAGAAGACAATGAATGTAGAATGAGGTGTAATACCCAAAGTCCATGTGGCAATATGAGGTACTGCCAGCCATGTCAGGGAAGTAGGGCAGTGGATGTATGACTTGTGCTAGCACAGCTAACTGCAACTTTGTAAATAATCATATGTCATTTGTATATCAAACTGATTTGTACAGATGCTTGTGCTGAAAATGTATTTGTGAGGTTTGCTTCCATTAAAATGTATCAGCAATGCACCCTTCTGGAACAAAAAGAAATGTACATGTATTATTGTAAATAAATTAAATGCATATGCTTTAATAGAGGATACTGGGACAGCAGAGGTTAACCAGCTAGCTTACTTTAAGAAAAATAAGGCAAATCTAAATGAGCTGTTAAACCATTAAAATGGCACACCACAGTGTTAAATGGGACTGGACATGGTGGGTCTTGAATAAGTATTTGTTCATTAGCTCAGTAAAAAGAGGGAAAGCCCTAGGCACTGCCACAAACATTTATATGTGTATTGTAGCCATTTATGCTAAATTCCTGTCTCAGCTTCAGAGGGGGATACTGTGAGAATGTAGAGTCAGGTGACCAGATGAGGTCATTCTGCAAAGCCATCTTGAATATTATATATTTACATGGAGTAATCCCTGAGTATTGAGTAATCTATATGGGGGAACCTGACTAGAAAGATTGCACACATATTTTATTGTGCCTTGATCTATCAAGTAAGTTATTAGGGAATAGCAATTCTCCTAGCTTCAATCAGGAATACAGTGAAGCTCAGTTTAGAGATTGCTTTCTTTATTTGCATGAGTCTGTCCATCAATGTTGTTTTCAATATTTCCTGTGATTTGAACTCTGTGGTTTACTTTAAATAAATAATTAGTATTTTCTTGTTCTTTTATTATTTATTATTAAATACACTTAAACTTTTCATTGTGGCTGTTCCTTAATATTTAAGCTTTGAGGGTGCTTATATTTATTTGGTGACACTGTGTGGGCACTCCAGAATGCTTAGCTGTCATGGTCAACTACTATCATTTGTACTGGTATTACTATTTAACAGTATAATTGGACACCCTTTATTAAGGGTCTTAGAGTGGCTGATTGTAGAGTGTCTGGTAGTGATGATAAATACCTTATACTCTGGGCAGAAGGGGACATAGCAGATAAATCTGTGCCAGCCTTTCCCAGGTGTGTGTGTGTGTGTGTGTGTGTGTGTGTGTGTGTGTGTGTGTGTGTGTGTGTGTGTGTGTGTGTGTCAGCTACTTAGAGCAGGGACACGAAGCACTGGGCTTACAGAGAGGGTGCTGGAGGTCTTGGCTTGGACACTTGGCTGAGAACTTAACCCTACCAGTGGGTAGTCATATTTGGGACCTGGAGAGAGAAAGACAGAGAGATACAAACCCTGGACTGAGTGTGTTCCCTGCATCCTCTTAAGGGAAAATGTGCTTGTTGCACAGATGTGTGCATCTGTAAATACTGAGTGTATCCATTTGTATTCCAAATGCACATCCCTCTCCAGTGTCAGTGGTGAGGATTCAGGCTTCTTGATTACTGTCCCAGCATGAGGATGTCACATATTGTTGAGTAGTGGAGGGATATTAATTGATCTTCTGTAGCCTGTAAGCAGTTGTCACTAAAAATGTGTACTCTCAAGCAGCCACAAAGTAGACATTCAGAGTTTCATATCACAATAGTTTTATTTATTTACTTTTTGTTAGCTTAGTTAGCCAGGAAGAGCAGGTAAGAATGTCAGCAGAGGATTATGGCAAGTTGACAAGGAACCAGTTGGCTGAGATGTGCCAAGCCAAAGGACTGGTGCATGCCAACCTGACTAATGGGAAAATTATTGCAGCCTTAATCACAGCTACAGCACAGACCAGCAACCAGGAAGGCAACCAGTCTGGTATTGGGGATATACAGCTCTCAGAAACAGTACAGTTCAACTTTTCCTCAGAGGACTTAAAAATCTGTCAGGAGTTAAAGTGACTTGAACTGGATGCCAAACATTTGGAACTAGAATCATCAGAGAGGATGAAACAAATGAGAAACTGTGGCTTTTTGAGGCCAAAGAAAATAACAGACTGCAGCATTTGGAGGACGAAGAGAAGGAGAAACAGCTTCAACATGAGAGGGACATATTGACTCTTCAGCAGCATCATGAAGGTAATGGGGAAGGGAATAACTGAACCCCAGAAGCAATAAAGGTCAGTAAATGTATTCCACAATTTGCAGAGAGTAATAATTTTGACAGTTTTATTCATATATTTAAAATGGTATGTAAACAGTATAATGTTGGCCAAGGGCTCTAGGTATGGTTCTTGACCCCTTACTCCTTGGTAAAGTTGTAACTGCTGTTTCTAAATTGTCTGATACTGACTGCTTAAATTATGATACCATTAAAAAATGTTTATTGGAATGTATTAAGTTAACACCTGAAGCTTACAGAAAAAAGTTTTGTGAGCATAGACACAAGGCAGACGAAAGTGTGTGTGATTATATTGCTGTGTTAAGCACTTATTTTCATAGGTGTGTGAATGGGTATTAGGCCACCATTTCTGAAAAGCTGGTGGACCATTTGGTGAGGGAACAAGCCCTTAGCACTTTGCCTGAGGACATGAGAATCTGGGAGACAGACAGGGAATGCAACCCGGCAGATGAGCTGGGGAACAAAGGGTCTCTACTTAGCAAGCAGAGCATCACTGAACAGGAAAGAGATACCAAGTGCTGCACATAGATATAAGGGAATATATAGTGGGCAACCTAAACCACCCAAACAGAGTCCGCCATTAACAGGGGAAACCACTAGTTCAGGTACATAGCCAGGATCAAGGGTTAAATATTTTAAATGTAATCAGTGGGGCCATGTAGCATATAGATGTCTATGGATGCAAGGTGGAGAACAAAAGGTGAGGGAGTCAGCAAGTGGGAATAACTGAATGCCGATGGTAAGTTGTCTGGAGATAACAGAGGTAGGAAACTACCACCAGAGTTTGTGTCCTATCTTCGTGGATGGAAAACAGACATAGCCTCTGATATGACCATTGTGAAGCCTGCAGTGTTTAAAGAGGAGAAGGACTTGCTTGGGCAGTCCACTCCAGTCAGAGCTTTAGGAGGGATCCCATTACAAATGCCTTTGGTCAGGGTTCACCTTGGCTGCGAGGATGGAAAAGGAAGCAAGGAAGTAGGTGTGTTTGAGGATATCACTGCGGATGTCTTGATAGGGAATCATTTTGATAATGCAGCACCTTGTGTGCATGCAGTGACATGCAGTCAGGCTTGGAGGCAGGCAAGTGGATCTGGTAGCCTGGGAAAGACCCAGACAGACTGCATCCTTGAAGCCAGGATTGGTGATGTGGCTAATTCAGGGACAGGGTTATCCTGTAGCAGTGAGCCTGAAGATGAGCCATGGTTGCTGGTAGATACTGATGATCTCTTAGACAGGGTGACTGCAAGGGCAGAGGTGAGTACCGAGGCTGACGGTTAAGCACCACTGTCAGAAGATACCAGACTTCCTGTGGAAGGGGAGCTGGGAAAGGTCACAAGGATAGAGTTGAGAGAGGCTCAGCTCTCAGACCCAGCATTACAAGGCTTGAGGGAGAGAGGAGGCTAGGGAGGTGCCTGATTCTCAAGGAAAAGGGTAGTCTGTATACTGGAACAAATAGTTACTGAATAGAGATTGGACTCTGATGTAGGGCTAGAAGGTAAGGTAATACAGCAGTTGGTAGTGCCCAGAGAAAATGTCTGTCACTTCTAGCCATAGCCCATGACATTCCTTTTGTAGGTCATATGGGCATAAAGTGTGCCAAGAGATGTATTATGCAGAACTGTTATTGGCCTGGGATTGCTAGGGATATAACTGGGTACTGCAGGACCTATGAGCAGTGCCAAAAAGTAGACAAGGCAGGAGACAAGGTCAAAGCTTCTTTGATGCCTTTGCCTCTGATTGAGGAGCCATTTCAGAGAGAAGCTATGGATATTGTGGACCTCTGAGTATCCCAAGTTCTACAGGGAAGAAGTATATCCTAGAGGTAGTAGATTATGATACTAAATACCCTGAGGCAGTGGCTCTGTCCTCCACTGAGGCAGAGAAGGTGGCAAATGCTTTTCTAGAGATTTACAAAAGGGTAGGGTTCCCAAAACAAATACTAACTGACAGAGGTGCCAATTTTATGTCAGACATGCTGGCTTGTCTGTGGGAGCACTGTGGAGTGAAGCACCTAAAGAGAAAACACTACCATCTCCAGACTAATGGTCTTGTGGAGAGGTTAAACTCTACACTAAAAACCACTGACATTTTCAGACTAGTTTAAGAGAGAGTGGGGCAAATATTTGCCCCCTTTGTTGTTTGATTACAGACAGGTACCCCAAGAATCCACAGGTTTTTCATCCTTTGAGATGCTGTATGGGCATAGGGTGAGGGGACCTTTAGATTTAATTCATGATGAGTGGGAGGGTGAGTGGGAATCCCACAAGGAGTCTGTTGTGGTGTATGTCCTAAACCTCAGGACAAGGCTTAGGGAGCTCATGGGCTTGGCCCATGAGAACCTGACAGGAGCCCAACAGCAGAAAAAGGTCTGGTATGACAGGAATGCGCAACCCAGAGAGTATGCTGTGGGACAGCAGGTGATGGTGCTCATTCCTGTCAGACACAATAAGTTGCAGCCATCTTGGGAGGGATGCATCAAAGTGGTAAGGAATGTTAGTGATGTTAACTACATGGTAGAACTGCTAGGCAGGAGGCAAGGGCACAAATTGTACCATGTTAACATGATGAAGCCTTACCATGATAGGGAGGTCCTTGTGCTGAGTATTTGCAGGAGATGGTAGGAGGAGTCTGAGAGGGATCTGGTGACTGGTCTCCTCAGTGCATCTCAAAATGACACATCAGTGGAAATGTACTAATGTCCCAGTGGCTATCCCCTTCCCAGGTTAAAAAAAATCCTAGCAGTGTTACAATAGTTTGGGAACAGGCTAGATAAGGTAGTCTGGACCCCAATCTTTGAGCAGGCATACCAAAAGCATAAAGGGGTTTTGGGAGGACCCCCTGTGATAGCCAGTCAGGATTACACCAATGTCAGTGGAGATAGGATCTCAAGACAGGGAATGGGGTAATATATTCCCTGATAGGCTTATTTCCCTTAATCCACATTTCTCAAAGGTCACTTCAAAAACTAGCTTGAGTCTTCAAAGGGGGGACAGGTGTGAAGATAGGAGTTACTGCCAGCCATGCCAAGGGATATAGGGCAGTGGATGTATAACTTGTGCCAGCAGAGATAGCTGGAACTTTGTAAATAATTACATGTCATTTGTATATCAAACTGATTTGTGCAGATGCTTGTGCTGAAAATGTATTTGTGAGGTTTGCTTCTGTTAAAATGTATCAACAGTGCACCCTGCTTAAACAAAAAGAAATGTACATGTATTATTGTAACTGAATTAAATGCATATGCTTTAATAGAGGATACTGGAGCAGAGGTTAACCAGCTAACTTACTTTAAGAAAAATAAGGGAAATGTAAATGAGCTGTTAAACCATTAAAATGGCACCCCAGAGTGCTGAA
This sequence comes from Protopterus annectens, assembly GCF_019279795.1. NCBI lineage: Eukaryota > Metazoa > Chordata > Ceratodontiformes > Protopteridae > Protopterus > Protopterus annectens. Next base: position 737,537,985 of record NC_056744.1, read on the forward strand.
TAGGACTGGATAGAGTAGGTCTGGAAGAAACCTTAGTTCATTAGCTTGGTAAAAAGAGGGGAAGCCCCAGGCATGTCCATAAACATTTAGATGTGTATTGTAGCCATGTATGCTGAATTCCTGTCTCAGCTTCAAAGGGGGATACTGTGAGAACCTAGAGTTGGGTGACCATGTGAGGTCATTCTGCAAATCCATCTTGAATATTATATTTTACAGGGAATAATCCCTGAGTATTGAGTATTCTGCTTTTGGGAACCTGACTAGAAAGACTTCTATGTATTTCATTGTGCCTTACTCTATCAAGTAAGTTATTAGGGAATAGTAATTCTCCTAGATTCAGTCAGGAATATAGTGAAACTTAGTTTAGAGATTGTTTTTCTTTATTTGTATGAGTCTGGCCATCAATGTTATTTTCAATATTTCCTGTGATTTGAACTCTGTGGTTTACTATAAATATATATATTTAGTATTTTCTTGTTCTTTTATTATTTATTATTAAATATATTTAAACTTTTCATTGTGGCTGATCCTTTTTAGAAAATATTTAAGCTTTGAGAGTGCTTATATATATTTGGTGACACTCTGTGAGCCACTCCAAAAGGCCTAGCTGTCTTGGTCAACTACCATCATTTGTTTTAGTATTAATATTACACGGTGTAATAGGACACCCTTAGTTAAGGGTCTTAGAGGAGCTGATTGTGGAGTGTCTGTTGGTGGATAACTACCTTATACTCTGGGCAGAAGGGGACACAGCAGGTAAATATGTGCCAGTCTTTCCCAGGTGTGTGTGTGTGTGTGTGTGTGTGTGTGTGTGTGTGTGTGTGTGTGTGTGTGTGTGTGCGTGTGTGCAAAAAATCAAATCTCACAGTGTGTGTGTGTGTGTGTGTGTGTGTGTGTGTGTGTGTGTGTGTGTGTGTGTGTGTGAGCTACTTGGAGCAGGGACACCAAGCACTGGTCTTACAGAGAGGGTGCTGGAGGTCTTGGCTTGGACACTCGACTGAGGACCTAACACTACCGCTGTACCAGTGGGGCATCTTATTGGAGACCTGAAGGGAGACAGATAGAGAGATCCAGACTCTGGACTGATTGTGTTCCCTCTGTGCTCTTAAGGGAAATTGTGCTTGATGCAGTGATGTCTGCATCTGGAAATACTGAGTGTATCACTTTGTATTCTAAGTGCATGTCCCTTTGCAGTGTCAGTGATGAGGATTCAGGCTCTTTGATTACTGACCCACCGTGGGGACTTCACAGTCCACATTATTGGAGCCATGTGACTTTGTATTAAAATCAGTTTGTAAAGACAATATCATCCAAGGCAATACAATTACTACATCAGCATGACACTTTGAAGGTTTATACACTTCCTTAAGAAAAGGAAATGTATATGTGCAACATTTAAAATGATCAATGTTATGTACTGAAAAAATGGCATCATAAATAATTGCAGCACCACAAGATAAAAATATTTAAAATCAAATACTTGCATTCTAACAAATTATTTAAACTATGTGGCCGTAAAGTATTAAGCATAAAAATTTACTGTCTTTAAGTCCAAAAGAATTATGATCCTCCAGAAAATGTTGTGCTACTGAACTTGTAGTAGAGGAATTCATATATTCCTTAGGTGTTCTAAAATGCTCTTTCTAATTGCCCTTGATGATTGCCCTAAATAATACTGATCACATGGGCATCACCCCTACATAAAAACAATCAAAAATAAAAGAAACCACAATATTATTACTGTTAGGTTAGGTGTCATTTAAAATGCAGTATTCTCTTTGCATAACTTTAGAAATGCAGCCATATTAAAGCAGGCTTCACAGTTTACATAAAGTTTCAATAAATCAGTGAAAATGACCTTCAGTCAAGAATACTGATAAGAACAGAATGTGCTGCACATTTGAGTGCAAACACATCTTGTTTGCATGCTACAAGGCTTCAGAAACCAAGACTAAGAAGGTGTGCAGAACAGGGTTTTGGTATTATTATTAAGAAATACTTCAGAAACAGTTAGTGAAGTCAGTAAGCTAGTTTGGACTGACATACAGAAAAGATTAAATATCCAGCATTTTATAAAGGAAGTTAGTTTATGGACTGCAGAACAGACACTCAAGCCAGAGTACAGAAGTCAGGTTAAATATTCATACTATTCAGGAGGAAAAGACTGTTTCAGTTAATATTCTCAAAATATACATGCAGAACCTTTGGATATATTCATCAGCACTGTCACTGTTATCCAGCACTTCAGAATTTCTACAGTGTTATTGTTTATCAGCACTGTTATTAAAAACATTATTTGGATATTGTTAATATTTAATAAAGCATTATTAACTGAACTACTGTGTTTGCAGAATTTGTTTTGTGAAAGTAGAAAAGACTTGGCCCATGAAGAAGAGACTGGCACCTGTTCAGCACAAGTTTGGGTAATTAACAAGTAAAGACTTTCATTCCAGTCTCATTACAGTTGTTCCAGTTAATTCCAGTATATTATAGTCTTATCAGTTCTTTTAATGATGATGACTGGGGGGAAGCAGTACAAGTAAGTCTCAAAACCCCATAGCAACCTTGCATCAGCAGTCAGTTTACCTGTATTCTACACAGCAATCTACAGAATAACAATAACATTCAAAGCAACCTTATCAGCAGTCAGACTACAGGTATCAGTGTTATTTTAGAACACTTCTTCAGAACTTCAACAGAGACAGCTGTATTTACAGTGACATTTTTCCAGTCTATCAGTAACTACAGCAAAAGTTTCATAACAGACTTTTCAACAGTGTTTTTTCAGACAGGAGACTGTAAACTCCATGCAGAATAAGGCCATAGCCGACAGTACTACAGTTACTCCTTACACAGCAAACCTTTCATTAACAAACTTTATACAGAAAACAGCCAGACCAATGTCCCTCTACATACAATAATTGCAGCTGCTAGATAGTTGCAGAGCACCAGCATTTACTTCAGAAAAAGACTCAAAGAACTTCAACAGACCAGCACTATTTCAGAAAATCTACAAACTTCAGCAGTGTTCCTTCAGATATTATCTAGTTAACAGTTATGTACTTCATCATCTTTACAAACTTTCATGTCTCCAACGTGACATCACACAGCAATAAAACAAGAAACGGTTTTAAAAAATTGCAGACTACAGGACACATTCTGTCAGAATCATAAAGTTATGCAAGAAATGATATGCACTTTTTAGCTAACAACTCATAAAAGTTTAAGTACATTAGTAAAAGTCATTTGCATGCCTCTTGTATAAACATGTCAAGTAATACTTCTACAGTTAAACCACCAGTAAATGTTTGGTTTAAAGTTAAAAAATGGATAAAACAGTCTGAAAAACTGTGTTCCAGAAATATTTATTTAAATTTCAAAGTTATTAGTTCAGGAATGTTACATATGTCTAGACACAAAAAGGTTAAATCACAGAAGCAGACTGCAAAAGACTTTGATTCACAGAATGAGTCAGCTTCTATCAGCAATGTAATTCAAAATACAGAGTTAAGTCACAGTACAATTTCAAATACAAATATTAAGAGTGTAACAAATTCTACTTTACAAGTAATTCAAAGTACAGAATTAAGTCTCAGTATTGTAGATACAGACATCAATGTTCATAACATGCAAGTAATGTCTCAAGTTCATGTTACAAATGAAACCAGTGGAAATATTGCACTGATAGGGGACAAGAGGGATCAGAGTGCAGATGTTGATAAATTAAATTCCAGCATAAATAATATACAGACATCAACGCAAAGTAAAATTTCTACTGATTCAGAGCAAAATAAAGAAAAAGCGCATTCCATAGCTCAAGTCAGTGTTGTTGCTAGTTCTATAAAAAAGGATTTTCAGCTTAACCTATAAAGGGGGTTGCAGGGGTTGCAGTCTAGCACCAAACCAGAGCATTAATCTGTCATTGTTTAAGGTTGAAAGAAATGAGGATATTTCATTGTTAAAATTATGGAATAATGTACTGATTAATACAGGCAAAGCAACTTTGGCTGCAAATAGACCTTTATTAGATGACACAAATGCATTTTTTTTTAGGATTTAAAGGGTCAAATATTACATCAGCTCCATGCTAGGCATGGACATGTCATCAGAGCTATATGTTGTTTTTGACTTCAGTAACAAGGTTTTATGGAAAAATGAAAATGCTACAGAATGTACAGTAGTGCACACAGGTGACACATAAGAATTTGCATGCAGTAGTTTGTGCAAATGTATAAAATTTAAAGAACTGGTTAAGACAGAAACATGCAAATTTGTGGGTTAAAGATAAAATAAATTCCAGCTCAGCTGACACAGTTAAAGTGCTCAGAAAGACATATTGGGTGTGGCCAGTTAGAAAAACAGGGTAACCATATATATTTATGTTGTGTAAGGTATACCAGAAAGGACAGTCAAGTTAATTTGCAGAATAAAGGGTCTACAGTTACAGAATTGGCAAATTATTTTATGTGATATGGCTACTGGCATGGAAACAGTTTAAAAAAATAACTTTTATTTTTTTAGCCGATTTCAGCTGTCTAAGCATAGGGCAGCAGCACACAAATGGGATCGGGTCAAAAATATAAAATAAAATAACCTGAAATAAGCATTCTAACCAAAATTGCTATTTTTGCCATTATACTCAATGGCAGGCAGAAGACAACATGGCCAGTGAATAGTGGTTACCTAAGGGGGAGGCTCAGTGTGGGACCTGTAACTATGCATTAGCAGGCAATCCTATGCAAATGAGAGGAATAATACTGAATCCCAGATTTCCCCTCAATGCTAGTCAGCACCCAACAGTGTAAGTGCAGGAATAGCTTGGTTCAACCCTAAGAGTTAGCTGACATCATGGGGAGGGTGTCAGGCATACTGTAAGCGGATTGGAGCCCTGTGGCTTGGATTTGCCCTTATATTAGCAGAGCTAAGCAAGGGGGTGTGTCTGAGGCTGCCTAGCACTCTTTACATTGCCTAAGTGGGCGTGCATGCCACGCACTGGGTTTTAAAGTAAAAAAAAGTAAACCAGGAAATAGCAGCTCTGTGCACATTTAAGTACTGTGTTTGCACGGCATGCCCCTGGGCATAAACAGGAAGGCAATGGGAAGGGAAAACAGTAGTAGGAAGGTAATCAAGGAGAACTAGCATAGCTGGCAGGTGAAATGTATCAGAATCATCCAATTACACAGGCAGCAGCCCAGCCCAGAACACTACTATAAACTATGCAAACACCTTTCCCTCTGGTTTTTGCCTCATACTCTACACCACCGGTGTATACAAGCGAGGAAATTTTAACAAACAAAAACAACAAAATGATAGGGGCTGCAGTAGCTATCATACATCAACATGTGGAAGAGGCTGAGGGTGGTGAAGATGAGAATGCTGTTGACCAACTCACAGTGAGGAGATGGAGAAGAGTGTACAAACCCATGGTAACCTACTAGGGGCTACATCAGCTGCAAATAGTGGAGTGCTATAGGGTGGAGAGGGACCTCCTACAGCAAATTGTTGAGCTGTGCTGGCCATGTTTGACACACAGAACTAACAGAGGGGAACCCATCCCAGTGGATACCAAGGTATGTGTAGGCCTAAGAATACTAGCCACAGGTACATTCGAAAGACCAACTGAGGATATCATGGGGATCTCACAGGCATTGGCATCCAGGGTATTCCACCAGTTTCTGGATGCCATGTCAGCACATGCTGTTGAGCACGTATATTTCCCCAACACCCGTGAGGTGTTGGCCAGCAATATGCATCTCTTCCACCAAATAGCAGAATACCCTGAGATAGTGGGTGCTATACACTGCATGCACATAAGCATCAAAGCACCACCCAGTGAGCAGGGTAGGGTCTACATCAACCACAAGTGCTTCCCCTCCATCAACTGCCAGGTCATGTGCGATGTCCAGGGCAGTATAATGAATGTGTGTGCTGGCTACCCTGGAAGCTATCACAACTCCCACATCTGTCATCTGACGCAGCTGTATCAGAGATTTGCCAATGGGGACATCCCTAACAGTCACCTAGAGGGGGATGCTGGTTATGCACTGGAGCCATGGCTGATGACACCCATCAGAAATGCACACACACCTGAACAGGAACTCCATAATGAAGCACACGCACAGACCAGAATTATAATAGAGCATGTGTTTGGGATGCTCAAGTCACAGTTCCGATACCTGGACACATCCGGCATAGCCTTGCAGTACTCACCACTCACACGTACTCAAATTGTCATCATATGTGCCATGCTACACAATATGATACTGTGGAAACAGCTGCAGCAGGAACAGCATGGGGCATGGCCACACAGCCCCCCATCATTGCCAAGGCCTGCACAGGCACAGAGTGACTCAAAGGAGGTACAATCTGAGCCTGCCCCAGTAGGCAGAAGGAGGCATGCCCAGTAGGCTCTGGCCTTGGCAAAGAGGCAACGTATAGCACATACACTGACAAAGTAGGGACCCAGGGAATGACACCTCTCTCTGACTCGCACATACAGTAAAAGGGATGCCAAACATGACACTATCTGTGCTCAACCATGTATGGGGAGTGTACTATGTGCATCCAACATAGGCAGCCCTCCAGCACCATCTTCAATACTGGCACAGCCACAAGGTAAGTCACTCTTCCTACCAATTGCTAAATGGAGTAGTACGTGTTGTTACTTGTATCTATGGTATGGATGTGAGCATGCAAGGGAATCAGGTGGCTGAATGGGATTCCAGCAGATAATAGACTGCAGGAAATGTGCTGGGCCAGATGTGTGTCCATACGACACACACATGCCAGTCAGGGAGGCTCACATACCCAACAACAGTCTCAGCCAGCAAGACAGGTGTAGACAAACACAAACAAAGACTGTGCTAAGGCCTCTGAATGATGGCTATGGGTAACCCCCCCCCCAGGCCTACACAGACAGACTACAGCAGGTCAGGCAGTGGGATGTTTGTTCTGAAGGGTAAAAAGTCAGAAACTGATATGTAGGTCAATCAAACATAAGACATGTAGTACACTGACATGCCTCTAGGTAGCATGATAGGTTAGAATACAGAATGAAATGGAATAACTGACAAACCAGTGCAATCATACCAAATGTGTACAAGTGTCAGGTGTACCCCCCAATCCTATGTAGAAATATAGTAACAGTCAGGTGTGCTCCCCATTCCTATGTAGAAATGTAGTAACAGTCTGGTGTGCCCCCCAATCCGAACTAGATAAGTAGTAACAGTCAGTTCTGTCCCCCAAATTCTATGTAGAAATGTAGTAACATGCATGTGTAGGTATAATACCAGTGCAGCACAGATTACCTGAGGTGGCCAAAGTAGCAGGATAGATTGTAGCATGTGTACAATATCCAGGTATGCGTGTGTTAGGTTGGTGTGTGTTTTATATTGTATGAGAGTGGTCGGTATGTATGTATGTATGCATGGTGAGGTTTGTCCTGGTGGCCATTGCCCAGTACTGCCGATGACAGGGCCATGTCCTCACAACTGCAGTGCCAAACACAATGCTCCCCTGTATAACACATTCTAGCAGTAAGCCATTGTAAATGTTTGGAAGTAATATGTGTCACCATCTAAAAGATGGACATGGCATGACTGTTGGGCTAGATATACAAGCTGTACACAGGGGGAAGTACCCCAGACAGACAGTGTATAATGTGTAACCATTAAATGGACACACCCTTGGAATTGTACATACAGGTTTGCAGCACATTATCTGGGCTTGTAGTATGGAATACCGATATCATCTGGCCAAACACTCGTAGACCACAAAGGTCATAGGAATGATGTATTGAGAAACAGCTGATGTCCTTGCACATGCCAGCATAAGCGGAATGCTCCATGCATATCTGTGAGTAAGATGCAAGTAGTGTTCATAGCACACATGCACCCAGCTCACCCAACCACCACCCACAGGTACCTGTCCGGTCTTTTCCCTGCTGTTGGGAATGAGTACAATATGACCCCCACCTGTGTATGGCAATAGCAAAAGAATGCAGCATGTAGTGCAGGTGTCCCATGCAGGTGTGTCCCTAACTGTAAGCAGCACCCTGCCAGCATCCACACCACTGGATCAATGCTGACAGAACGTATTAGCATGAACACCTAGCACACCTACCCTATCACCCCAGGGGAATATAGTGTATTGTGGTCTGGGACTGTAGGACTGACAGAATGCAATGGCCTGCTACAGCTGGCCTGCATCACTACCAAATGGCCTACAGTTCTCTGCCAAAGGCCTGTGTCTCACCCATGCTACCAATGTATCTTATGTCATGGACTCCAAAATAACAACATAACACAGTCCACACAACCCATATGCAAGGCCATGTGGACAAACCACAGTAACATGTCCACCATGTCCTACTGCATGTACTATGGAGCAACACCAATATACTGCTGTGATGAGGTGATAACTATAGGGAAAGTATCAGAGAATGTTTGCATAGTGTATGGAAGAGGATAGAATAATAGAGGGGTGGTGGGATCATGGGCAGCATGAAGTGTGTGAACTCCGAAACACAGCCATGTGCACATACTATTCCCAGCTGCAAACACAAGAATGGGTGGCTACAAACCTGCTCGTAAACCACAATATGGGTAATATCCTGACATGACCCCTGCCTCTGGGTAACCTGTGTGTATCTGTACAGCTGTGAGGCATTGCCACAGCAAGATAAGGCCATACTGTTACGTCTAAGGATGTACAAGTATGGGATCCCCTGCCAGCACTGTACCAAGGTGCTGAACCTGTTACACAGACCCAGCAGCAAGTGTCTGCAGCTCCTTCTCCAGAATGGCATGAGTTTGCAAGAATATGTAGGCATTTGACCACAATACTGGACACAGCTGCATTCACCCTCTGTACCCCAGGACATCACTGCAAGTAAATATGTCTACCAGACAGTACTTGATGACATAAAACATCACAGTGTATAACAGTACACATGTCTGAATAGCTCTACTAACACCAGGACCATGTAGCAGAAGCAGCACAGACACAATTACCTACAGTAACCCACTATCCCTTGCCCATTTTGACCCCATATTGTCAACTGAGCTACAGATATCCTGCAGAAACAGGTTGCTAGCTGTAGGTGTAGGACACAAAAGTCTGCACTGGAGTACAATCTACCTGGAATGGATTCACACATGCAATACAGAGGGTCATACTGGGCATGCTCCCACACTTAGAGAAATGAAGGCAATGTCAGACAGCAAAATACTGAAAGGTCATACTGGGCATGCTCACAAACAAAGAAATGAAGCCCATGTCTGGCAACCACAGTGGACTATACATATCTAACAGTTGCAGATGTTAGTGCAAAGAAATGAAGCCCAATGTCTGGCAACAACAGTGGACCATACATATCTGACAGTTGCAGAGGTTAGTGCATACACTCCTCAGTATGCACCAGTCATGCTTTGCACACACATATATCCAAGGACAACACACTATAATATGCCAAAAGTACACATACATAGATGTGTGGAAGAGAGTGACAGTGACAAAGAGCCTTCCATCATGAGGCCTGTCCCATTCAGCACACAGTCAAATGGCTACAACCACATGATGTATAAATGTCACTCACAACAGACATTTGCCTCGGGAATCACTCAGCATTATAGACTCTGTGGTGCTACTGCTAACTGTGCAACATGACTGTACAAGGTAGTAGTCATCTAGCAGTTGTATACACATACCTGTGGAATATACACCTGTGTGTGCCTGAGTGTGGTGTGTCTGCCTCTAGATGAATGGGTTATGGCCCATGCACACACACTGCCCTCCCCATTGCTCTACTATGGCAAGCCTGCTGATGTCATTCACTTTGAAATACACCTTTGGGGAAGAAGTAGCCCAGTAATTTCTGTGGTGTGTCCTATAACTGTGTAGTCACTGTAGTGTGATAAACTAGTTATGCAGGAGTTATATTCCTAAACATGGCAACTATGTTTGTTTAGGGATCAATGCTTTTTAGGCTAGTCACACTCACTACAATTCAAATGCCCTACTTTGGCATGCCTGCGGATGTCATTCACTTTGAAATACACCTTTGGTGAAGGAGTAGCCCAGTAATTTCCGTGGCACATTCTATAACTGTGTGATGCTATAGTGTAATAAACTAGTTAGGTTGGAGGTCTATTCCCAGACATGGCGAGGGTGGATGTTTGTGTATGTGTTAGTTTGTCTGTGTAGGGAGCAATGCTTTTGAGGTCATTCACAGTCACTACAACCTCCAGTTCCCTTCTTTGGCAAGCCTGCTGATGTCATTCACTTTGAAATACACCTTTGGGGAAGGTGTAGCCTAGTAATCTCTGTGGTGCATCCTATAACTGTGTAACCTGTAGTGTAATAAACCAGTTAGGTAGGAGTTCTAATCCCAGACATGAGTGTGTGCATTTGTCTGTGTAAGGATCAATGGCTTTTAGGTTAGTCACACTCACTACAATTTCAAATGCTCTACTTTGGTACACCTGCTGATGTCATTCACCTTGAAGTACACCTTTAGGGATGGAGTTGCCCATTAATTTCTGTGGTGCATTCTATAACTGTGTAATGCTATAGTGTGATAAACTAGTTAGGTAGGAGTCCTATTCCCACACATGGCAAGTGTGTATGTTCCTCTGTGTAAGGAGCAATGCTTTTGAGGCCATTCACAGTCACTACAACCTCCAGTGCCTTTCTTTGACAAGCCTGCTGATGTCATTCATTTTGAAATACACATTTGGGGAAGAAGTAGCCCAGTAATCTCTGTGGTGCTTTATATAGCTGCGTAATGTTGTAGTGTGATAAACTAGGCAAGTAGGAGTTCTAACCTGAGAAGTAGCAATTGTGAGTGTGTGTGTTTGTGTAGGGATCAATGTTTTTTAGGCTAGTCAGACGTGGCAACTGTGTGTGTGTGTGCGTGTGTGTGCGTGTGTGTGCGTGTGTGTGTGTGTGTGTGTGTGTGTGTGTGTGTGTGCATGTGTGTGTTTGTCTGTGTAGGGATCAATGTTTTTTAGGCTAGTCACACTCACTACAATTTCAAATGCCCTACTTTGGTATGCCTGCTGATGTCATTCACCTTGAAATTCACCTTTGGGAAAAAAGTAGCCCAGTAATCTCAATGGTGCATCCTATAACAGAGTAATGCTTAAGTGTGCTATAGTAGTTTGGTAGGGGCTCTATTCCCAGACATGGCAATTGTGGATGTGTGTTTGTCTGTGTAGGGAGCAATGCTTTTGAGGCCATGCACAGTCAATACAACTTCCATTGCCATTCTTTGACAAGCCTGCTGATGTCATTCCCTGTGAAATACACCTTTGCAGAAGAAGTAGCCCAGTAATCTCCATGGTGCATCCTATAACATCATAATGCTGTAGTGTGCTATAGTAGTTTGGTAGGAGTTCTATTCCCAGACATGGCAAGTGTGAAGTTTGTTTGTCTGGGTCGGGAGCAGTGCTCTTGAGGCCATGCACAGTCAATATAACCTCCATTGCCCTTCTTTGGCAAGCCTGCTGATGTCATTCCCTCTGAAATACACCTTTGAGGAAAGAGTAGTCCAGTAATTTCTGTGGTGCATCCTATAACAGTGTAATGCTCTATTGTGCTATAGTAGTTTGGTAGGGGTTCTGTTCCCAGACAGGGCAAGTGTGTTTGTTTGTCTGTGTAGGGAGCAATGCTTTTGAGGCCATACACAGTCAATACAACCTCCATTGCCCTTCATTGGCAAGCCTGCTGATGTCATTCCCTTTGAAATACACCTTTGGGTAAGGTGCCAGTTATCTCTGTGGCATGTCCTATAACTGTGTAATACTGTAGTGTGATAAACTAGTTAGGTAGGAGTTCCAATCCCAGACATGGCAACTGTGAAACTTGGTGTGTGTTTGCCATTCATATCCTGTGTGGAGGTGGCTGTGAGTGTGTAACAGCTGGACTCATTGTGCAGCGGGTTTTGTAAATTTCTTATATGGTGGGCCTATTATATGTCTCAATGTCCACAATACAAGGATAACAGATGTCAAACAGCAGAGAGGCTGGGGTTGCCAATCCATACCCTTACATGTGACATCAAGGCTTGGCAAACAAATTAGGCAACCCTTGTATTAACCAGGGAACACTCTCAACCCATGTCTCATACACAAACACACTTGCTTAGGCAACAACCACTTTGTTGGTAGTACCCTGCATATTACCCACAGATAGTAAACATGGTGTGATTGCAGTGGACTACAGAGAGCATGGCACCTTATCCCATTACTACAATAGGCTCATAATTGCAGACATTGCTCCTTCACTATGTTCCCCACTGGACGCCTGCAACAACTGTAGTGTCATCAAATATGACCCACAAATGACATACCATGCCTTAAATACATGCCCTGTATGGACAGATGCCACTGACACCAGGGAATACCTGTATCATGCTATCAATGTAGGTGCAGGGTCAACCTGGTGTGCATTACCAGTTCCCACCACATTAGGCCAGGACTGGCACATCTGATGGTAACAATTTGTGTACACAACATGGGCCAGACACCCCAGGTACAGTTCTACATGTCACTGAACATGCATGTGGGATGGACGTGTGCACATCCTAGACACCATCATTGTCATGGACTATAGAACACATACATGGCAAGCATTGCACAGCACTGGCCACACACAATAGTAACCCAGATGACTGGATGGTGAATACAATACCCACATTTGTGGGGCAATCCAGACACTACACCCCTGAGCCACACTGCAGACCATTTTCATGTGGCCTGATGCCAAGGTATACCCTTCACCTAGCCTTGTACAGCTTTCTGGTACAGTCAACCACTACACACCTGTAAAGCAATGCACCCATGCATGTCAGTATTAGCACCCTGTGTCTGTGTGTGTGGAGTATAATGCTTTTGACCCCACTCACACTCATTACAACTCCCATTGACCTACTGAAGCATGCCGTCTGATGTCAGACACCTTCACATACTTTTTGCCCATATATCATCTGGATAACCCCTGTGGTGCATGTGATACCTGCGTATTACTGTATTGTGGCACACTAGCTAGTTAGTGAGTCTATTCCTGACCCTGCCAACTGTGTTAATGTGTGTGAGTCCCTGAGAGAGTGTGGCTGTGTTGACATCGACACCTGTTTGTGTGGATAGGCTTGTGTACTACACCTGCCTTATCACTCCTATATCACTGTTGCAGATGCCACTCACCATCAGATATACCTTTGGATAGCTCCCCAGCATGTTAGCTATGTGGCACATGCAATAACTGCATAGACATGTGAAAGTGATGCATAGTCATTCAAGAGTTTGAACCCCCATACTGGTGAGTGTGTGATACAAACATGCTCAGGTTTTACTCTCCCACCCCCTCCCTGACTTATGTTGTCTCTGTCTGTCTCTCTCTCTCTCTCTCTCTCTCTCTCTCCAGTGGATGTGGAGAAGTACACCTGCTTTGCTTAGGCAGTAGCTTGTGTTTTGTAAGTGATGCCCATGATCAGCTGATGGCCTCTGCACGAATTGCAGTTCCCCTCTAGCTGATTGCATGTGGAACAGCTGTGGTAACATTCCCATAGCCAATTGTATGGAAACACACTCCAATATCTAGGAACATCATGTGGGTATTGGGCATTTTCATTCACTGTGAGCAGGACCTCAATTTGGTGTTTGGCAAACAGTATCACAGATGGTATTGGGATTTACCTCTAACAACATACACTGTGGAGACAGTCCAACAAACAGAAGGGGGGGGGTGTCAGACATTCTGAATTTGGAGTAATGTTGGTTTAACAGGGTGTGTGGGGATATGGCTGGTCTACATTATTTAATACCTGTCATGACAGTGTTACGTGTTTTAGGAAACACCCACCTGTAGGGTTATCTGCAGACTGGGCAGTGTTTGGAATCTTATGTTTCTTGTGCTACTCACAGATCACCTATCTTAGAACTGCAGAAGCATAGTCTGAGGATTTCAGTCAGTACATGGTGACAGCCATGAGAGTTATTGACTTCATATCCCTCATAGGACATATGTCACAACAAACCCTTTGACGACAGTAACTGTATGAGGGTATCACAGCAACATGCTAATATTGGCCCAGTGTTTGTGGCTCCAGCCACAAGTCTGTCAACCTTTGTACATATGTCATGCAGTAAGAGGTCCATATGTTCTGTACACCATTATACATTGACATCATACCTGATAACAAGTCAGGAGTTATTTCTGAGGACATAACCTGGGCATTCTGTGGTTGTCTACAGTACCGGGGTCTGTGTACTTATGATGATTGTTGACAGTATGTGTATTGTGCATAAGTACCTTGGCTTGTGCACAGACTGTGGTAGATGCCATTGTTCTTGGTCCTGTTCTGTCTGATCTTATATGCTGCTCCAGTGTATGGTACCCTATCAGCTCACATCTGTAGGGCCAAACACACATGAGTCCCATACCACAGACAAGTATCGGACCACACTGTGTCGTGACCCAGTTTACGTAGGATTAGTGTGTGAGTGGCACATATGAGGATGGTGTTTATCTGACAGTCCATATAGTGTCATATTCAGCTTGCATACCATAAGTGGCTGTGGCTGTGTTTACATTGGTTGTGGGTATGCACTTTCTCACAGGTGTCTGTTACTCTGTGCTGTGACATGTGTGTAGCGTCTGCTATATTTGCAGGTACATGTGTATTCCCCCATACAAGATGTAGTCCAGTGTTGAGGCAGTCTACCTGTAGTTTGCTCAGTGCTTTGTTACATGCCTAGCAGCTTAGAGTAATTACCCAGTGTGCTGTTATGTCCAGATATTTGCATGACATACTGCTGCCAGACCACCATAACTATTGTGTATTTCTGACAAAGCAGTGGGATTCTGTATAGATGTATGTCACTAACTACTGGGTAGTATGTGGCCATGTGTCCTCTGCACCACCAGGTATTATGTGTTAGGACAGACTGGCGTGCATGAATGCATAAACTGTATGGGCATATGTAGTCCAGTATTTATGTGATATACCCATGTACATGGCTGTTAACATCCACATTGTCAGGCATGGTCCACGTCTCACACAAAGGGGATCTGTGTACACCTATGGACTGACCAGAGAGTGCCAGACTGTCCACATATATTGGTCATATCTCTGCTGTAGTTCACAATATAATTACTGTGCTAGTAGGGGTACTGTACTATGATGTGATTAGGATGTCTGTCAGTAACCAATGGCGTACATGTCAAAAGCAGATGTGACCTCCCACATGCAACATGTCTGTTAAGACAACCCCTGTTACAGTAGCAACAATCTACATATATAGCTGCAATACATACATGACATCCCCTTGCACTAAGAGGTTGGGACTATTGGTGCTCCAGTAGGACTCCACTCCATGCTCTGGACATACGGTAAACACACATGTATATGTATATATATATATATATATATATACACACACACACACACACACACACACACACACACACACACACATATACAAACACAAATATATACATATGCACAGCTATATATGTCTACACTTATACAGATATATAGATATATATGCACATATAGGTATGGATATCTACATATATATCGACATAAATAGGTATATGTGTTTCGATATGTATACACATATAGTTATAGATATCTACATATATACTGACATAAATAGGCATACCTGTACATATAGAATGTACATACATATATAGCTACATAGATCTATAAATGGACATATATATGATGCACTATAGAGATGTGTAGAAATACATATATATGCATATATATGTGTATGTACATGTAGACATATATCTACATATGTATATGTATATATCCATATCCTTGTCATGTGTAAACATTACAGTTGTGTATACCTTCCCAGATGTATCACACCGTATGTATCTGATATGTGTATATTTAGATATAACAACATATGTGATGCAACAGTAATATCACTAACAAGTACCACACAATTTTGGAGGTCACAGCAATTGTTCAATACTTGTCAATATGTGTACTGATAGATATATTGGTAAAGAAACAACTGTCTTCACAGCTGTCATGGTGTAGTGGTTAAGGGCTGTGACTATAGTGTACAGGGTCCTGGGTTCAAGGGCTGTTTATTTTGTTGCTGAGCAGAACAAGGGCTGTTGGATACAGAGTGGTTAAGGCAGTTTTGAGCAGCTTTAAGTGCATTTGCACGGGTTTGCATGAAGCAAAGCAGTGCTAACGTACAATTAAACATACAGACGCTTACACCGTGTAGGCTTTGCTTACCTGTGCGCAAATGTGCTTAGTTATAATATTGCATTAATGCTGACACATGCTAAGCATGGCGGAGCCCTGGTAACCAGTGCTCATATTCCAGTCTGATAATATAGCAGGATAATGACATCTGTTATAAGTGTAAGTAATGCCATGTACAAAACATGCGTCTATGTGCCATCAGTACAGTAGCAAGGGGTGTGAGTGTCATGTCTGAGACACTCAAGTATATAAGACCTGTACATCACTGTTACCTATGTGAATGTGTTACATACAAGGGTAGTGACCCAGGTAATGTGCCATCACACTGGAATGTAGTGTGTCATGCCATTGCTACTGTTTGACAGTGCTTTCCCAGGCAAGAGTAGATTGCTAAATGTAGTACTGGCAACAAGCACCGCTGCAGGCATAGCTGGACTCTGAGGCCTCACTGTCGTGTTCCTGGTGTGTGAGTTGTGTCATGGTATATATCCCCTACTGGATAATGATCTGACATGTGGAAAGTAACTGTAGACTACTGTCTGTATAGCATATGTCAGTGAGGGCTTCCAACATGTGGTAATGGCATACATATTGTTGTCGGACGTCTATCTATCGACACAGTCAGCCCACTGCATAGCTAATTGCCAAGATGATGTCTGTCAGTCCCTGTACAGATGTGCAGATGGCAGGTATCCAGCTTGGATAAGTGCAGGCAACCTATGCTTGACTGACACTGACATGCCTGCCCAGCTGTGTTATAACTGGCACAGATAGGACACAACACCATGTATGCACCACATGTCATGGGTACCTCCACTACACAAGCACAGTCAACAGAACATGCTTGGGTACAGGTCTAGACACTAACCATGCTTTGTAATACATGTTGCATACATGTCAACTGGATCACCTTAGTGGCCATTTGCAGGAGGCACCCAGAGGATTGGCTGATGCATGTCACTCTCACCCTGAGGGTCACCACAGTGATGTCTGTCGATAGATTACCTGCTGGCACATGGCAGGTGGCATGATACCACTGTACACACATCCCCTTCACTTCCTATCTCTCCATGGACAATAGCCACATACGCACCTATGACCACCTGCACTGATACACCCCAGTACTGACAAATGTGAACAGCTGTAGTTGGGAATATCATGAGGGCCTTCACACCCACCTCAACACCCATTGCCATAGTAAGATGTGGCTGCTACTGTACCAGACATTACATGTACCCTGTTACGCTCCTCTCCCTAACGGCTACATGAGCCTTGCAGTACCAGCACAACAGTGTTGTACAAATGGGTTGAAAGGCATGGAATACCCATTGAGTTCTGGCAAGTGTGTGTATGTGTGCATGTCTGTATATCTGTAGGGGACGACATTCTGAGGCCACATACTCCTATTACAGTATGCACTGCCACACAGTAATACAGATAGTGATGTTGCTGCCCATAGGTGAGGCATGACAATGCATCACCCTACTATGTCTGTGGCATGTGCATTAGATGCATATCCCTGTACTACCGCTGTTGGGATGGACAATGGGTGGTATCGCAGTCATGGGCAATGTGTGATGGTGGGTATGTCAGAGTGTCATCATGGGTTCCAGTGTGTACAATATCCACTGTGGGATGTGGGTGCTGTGTACACTGTCATTACATCATGGTACCCCGAGTACATGTACCATGTATCACTGTATGGTGACCAGTGTTACCATCAACCATACAGGTAACTGATACCACAATCCAGCCCAGTTATGCATGTGCTGTGTGCAGCCTACCTGTAACACATTGGACACACTGACAAGTTAGTTACCACTGATATGCCCAGGTCTCTTGAATGTGTGTCTGCCTGTTATGTGTCTGTTAATGTGTATATGACGGTATGTCACACTATGTATTGTCCATATACAACCATTACATCCCCCATTACCATACTGTACATGCCTGGGGATGTTCTGCATGTAACATGTAACCTGGAACACACCTCACCCTAAACGCTGTGTGCTGTGTGCTACGAAAGCCACACACATCAGTAGCACTACATACCTAGGTAGGGGTCTAGTCCCAGTGTTGCCAAGTAAGAGTGTGCGTGTATGTGGATGGATCTACATCAGGTTGCTGATTATACATGTCTCAGTGGGTCACCTGTCCATGTGGCACAAGCAGCAACTGTTATACAGACCTGTGACATGTGTTCAACTGTACCTAGGATATGTCACAGACATGGTGCCACCACAGTGCGGCACCCCTTGTGGAATATGACTGCAGACCATCCTCCTGCTGACACATGTATACCTACGACACAAATGGATAACATTATGGAGACCACAATCACTCAGTGTTACTAACAGCTATAATGCATCACGGCTGAACAGCTACACTACCTGACATGTATGCATTAAACATTACTGCTAACAACATGTTACACAGCAGTACATTGGTACACTGTGGTACAGTCACTGTGTGCATCGGAACCATATTAGCCTGTCCCTGCATCGATGTTATGGATGACAGGGATGTGGCACAGGTATCATCATATGCACAGGGTGTGTTGTTGATTTGCCAGAGACCGAGGGTGGGCCATACATTTGACACCATGTGTGTGGGTGAGGGGTGTAATTAGCTGACATTGCCATGGTGATGTGGTGTGTGTAGGTATGGGGTGCTCTAGGTGTGTTTGTATAGTGTGTGGGTATGCATGCACACAGTTCTGCCATGTGGCTGCCCTATACAGGTGTTTCTTGGACAGCTGCAGACCATACCTGGCAGGGTGTGCAGTTCACTGCCTCCAGCCACAGACACACAGACTGTGCCTGCCAGAGGTTTTATGGGCATGTGCAGGTACAGGCCTCGATGTGCTACTCTCCCCTGATGATGACAGATATCCGTTAGAACCAGTTCCCTCCTGGAACAGGCCAGGGCCATGTGCACGTGGCTTGCTGTTGTGTGGTGTGGACAGCACTCTCCTTGTAGTGCTGGAGCTGGTAATGCCACTACAGGAGCGCCTTAGTGTCCTAGCACATCTACATCGACCGCCAGCTGTTGGTGCTGCTGGCCTACTTCCACACGGCTGTCACCCCATTCCCACCATATGTTCAGGCATGGACAAACCATGGTCGATGAGGCGCACCATCTCACCCAACTGTCTTTCCATGACCTCAGCATAATCACAGAGGGCACCTGCAAGTTCATGTAAGTTGTCATTTACAGATGAGAGAGCAGCCCTCTGCAGCCTCAGACCCTGTCTGGTGTACAGTTCCATATGTGCCTGCACCCCCATGACAGTCTGAAACATGCACCTGGTGGTACCAGTTGTAGCATGTCTGCCAGGGGCATGATGACCAGCGGCACTACCATGAGCACCCCGGTACATTTGCCTATGTAGTGCCCTGCCGGACATCTGACTATGCCTGCTGCGGCCAGACACAGTAGGCATAGATACTTCACTCTCCTGTGCAATGACACCAATCGCCAACTGTCCCTCTGCTATGGCCACTGGTGATGGGGTATGTATAGGCACTGTTACTGTGTGTGGGGTTGAGGTGGCTAACATGGGAATGTCAAACGATGGTGCAGTTTCGGCCTCTGACAGCACCACCTGTGCCTCAACAGTTCTATCATCATGTCTGGTGTCTGTATGGCCACCAACATCAGATTGCATGCAGGAGGGACCCTGACCCACCTTGCCACCTGTGAGGAAAACAAGAAACACACTTTAAGACCTGTACATTATTGCATAACACTACACACATACACACACACACACACACACACACACACACACACACACACACACACACACACACACACACACACACACACACACACACACACACACACACACCCTGAAATTCCACCATAATACCTACCTTTCCCTGAGTTTACAGACAGTCCCACATTTATTCATGGATGTTCCCCATCCTGCATCACACTTGGTAACATACACTCATTAATACCACTCATTAATGTATCATTCCTCTAAATAACTAGATGAGTGATCACAACACAAGACTTGTTACTCCATTACCTCCTTGATTTGAGTGGAGTAGGTTTTACATGGCCTCACTGCTGTCATCCAGTGTTCACCCTGGGTATGGCTGGACATTGTGAGCATGGCCCCCATATGTTAGGGGCTACTATGTTCACTCCATAATGTCATGCACTGGAGTGTAATATGTAACTATTGCTCAGTAAATGCCGGATCTGCTGCTCAATCAACTTATCATGTGGACAAGAGCAATATATAGATACACCCCTTGGTGGTGTCTAGTAATTCCCCAATGCATCTGTAGTGCTGCATACATGGGTAGTCATTCACCTTTCTGCCGATTGCAATTTGAAGATTATACCTGGTGTCTAGTTTCCCTCCCAATGCATGATCCATGCTACAGACCTTATTATTCTATCAGCCGTCATGTGATTACATATCAGACAAGTATTCCTGGTGCCTTATGTATCAGTCCATGTCCATGTACTGCATGATTCCAAAGGGAAGTACTGCCGTATGAACAACCCCACAATCCCACATGTGCATACATGGACACCCACACAAACACACACACACACACACATGCACACACACATCCTACATGCATCAACCCCCTCCACTCCACCAGATTGCACTTACAGACAAAATAACCCATTTGAGGGATATCAGGAGTAAGCTGTCTTAAGGTATATGGATGTACATTACCATACATTTCACCTTGACAAAATGCTGGCCTACTGCTTCCTGCCATACAGACTGCTCTATTTGTAAGTGTGGGTGTGATGGTTTCAGTTATGCTTTGTTATGTAACATATGCATCCCATTGTATCAGCTGAAGGTTTTCCCCCCTAGGGATTGCATAAAGAGTGTAGTTATGGGCTGCTGGACTATACATTTGCATTACTTAATGTTGATTGATTGTTATCCTGTGGCCAAGTCTGCCTTTACTGTTATACTACTTGAAGGCCTTGACCTGGACAGCAATACATGTTATGCTTTTCAGACTGCTGTATTAAATGACCTGTTTGAGAGAATTGCATTAATCTGTTTGTATGTATTTCAAAGTCTAAACAGCTATATGACATGGCATATACTATTGTAATAGTGCACATATAAAGCTTTCTCAAGTATGCAAACCTGTGTGTGGTGTTATATCCATTGACCTCTCTGTGGGTATATGTTTCAAGCAACAAATGTGACTCATACACTATCCATTTGATAAGGTGGCAACTGTAGGAATACTGGCTGTTCTGTATGGTGTGCACCCTCTAAATATGTATCTTCATATACATATCTCTGTGTGTATATGTGAAACAGCCATTGGGGGGGCTCCACCCCCAGTGCCAATCCCTTGGGGGGTTGGGGAAAAAAGGGGGAAATTTTTTTGGGCAAAGACCCCTTTTTCCCCTTTCCCGGGCGGGAACCCCAATTGTACACCTTTTAACACCAAAATTGGAAAAATTTAACTTTAAATTGGAAAAAGGAACCACAATCACCAGTGTTACTAACAGCTATAATGCATCATTCCCAAGCTACATTTGACATGTATGCATTAAACATTACTCCTGACAACATGTTACACTGCAGTACATTGGTACACTGTAGTACAGTCCCCTGTGTGAAAGAACCATATTAGCCTGCCCCTGCATGATGTTATGAATGACAGGGATGTGGCACAGGTATCATGAAATGAACAGGGTGTTGTTGGGTTTGCCAGGGGAGAGGGTGGGCCATACATTTGACACCAGGTGTGTGGGTGGGGGGTGTAATTAGCTGACATTGCCATGGTGATGTGGTGTGTGTAGGTATGGGGTTCCCCTAGGTGTGTTTGTATGGTGTGTGGGTATGCATGCACACAGTTCTGCCATGTGGCTGCCCTTTACAGGTGTTTCTTGGACAGCTGCAGACCATACCTGGCAGGGTGTGCAGTTCACTGCCTCCAGCCACAGACACTCAGACTGTGCCTGACAGAGGTTCCATGGGCATGTCCAGGTACAGGCCTCGATGTGCTACTCTCCCCTGTTGTTGACAGTTTGAACCAGGTCCCTCCGGGGACGGCCGGGGCCAAATTGCTGGCCTGCTGGGGTGTGGTGTGGACAGCACCCCCAGTGCTGGGCTGGTACTGCCACTACGGGAGCTTTGTCCTAGCACATCCATAGCCAGCTGTTGGTGTTGCTGGCCTACTTCCCCCGGCTGTAAATTCCCCCCAAATGTTCAGCATGGACAAACCATGGTCGATGGGCCCATCTCCCCCCTCTATCCATGACCTCAGCAAATCCCCGGGCAAGTTCATGAAGTTGTCTTTTGCAGAGGGAGAGCAGCCCTCTGCAGCCTCGGGCCCTGTCTGGTGTACAGTTCCATATGTGCCTGCCCCCCATGACATTTGAAACATGCCTGGTGGTACCAGTTGTGCATGTCTGCCAGGGCATGATGACCAGGGGCCCCTACCATGAGCACCCGGACATCTGCCTATGTGGTGCCCTGCGGACATCTGGCTATGCCTGCTGTGACCAGACACAGTAGGCATGTTTTCCACTCTCCTGTGTCCCAAAAACCCCAACTGTCCCTCTGCTATGGCCACTGGTGATGGGGTATGAAAGGCACTAAAACTGTGTGTGGGGGTTGGGTGGCAAAAGGGATGTCAAATGGATTTGGCCCCCTGACAAACCACCTGTGCCTCAACAGTACTATCATCTTTCTGGTGTCTGTATGGACACCAACATCAGTTTGCATGCAGGAGGGACCCCCCCACCTTGCCACCTGGGGGGAAAAAAAAAACACAAAGACCTGTACGGGCATTAAAAATAACACACAACACACACACACACACACACACACACACACACACACACACACACACACACACACACACACACACACACACACACCCCCCCTTTAATAATACCTACCTGCCCCTGAGTTAACAGAAGGCCCCACATTTATTCATGGTTTCCCCATCCTGCATCACACTTGGTAACATACACTCATTAATACCACTCATTAATGTATCATTCCTCTAAATCCCTAGAGGTGATCACAACACAAGACCTGTTACTCCATTACCTCCTTGACCTGAGTGGAGTGGTTTTTACATGGCCTCACTGCTGTCATCAGTGTTCACCCTGGGTATGTCTGGACATTTGAGCATGGCCCCATATGTTAGGGGCTACTATGTTCACTCCATAATGTCATGCACTGGGTGTCTTTGTAACTATTGCTCAGTACATGCCAGATTGCTGCTCAATCAATTTATCATGTGACAACTGTAATATATGGATACACCCCCTGGTGTTGTCTAGAAATTTCCCCCAATGCATCTGTAGTGCTGCATACAGGGGTTTGTCATTCACCTTTCTGCTAAATTGAAATTTTAAAGGGTATACCTGGTGTCTTTTCCCTCCCAATGCATGTTCCATGCTACAGACCTTATTTTTCTATCAGCTGTCCTGTGATTACATATCAGACAAGTATTCCTGGTGATTTTCATTGTCCATGTACTGCATGTTTCCCAAAGGAAGTACTGCTGTATGAACAACCCCACAATCAAAATGTGCATACATGGACCCCCCACACAAACACAAAACCACACACACATCCTACATGCATAAACCCCCTCCATTTCCACCAGATTGACTTACAGACAAAATAACCCAAACACACACACCCCACAGGTATATGGATGTACACCCATACATTTCACCTTGACAAAATCCCAAAATTTTCCTCCCCAAGACGTTGGAATGTGGGTGTGAGGGTTTTCAGTTATGCTTTATGAACATATGCATCCCATTGTACACTGAAGGCCCCCAAATTGCATGGTAGGTTAGGGGCTGTACATACTTTTGCAAAATGTTGTTTTATTTTATGAAACCCTCCCTTTGTTATACACAAGGTTACCTGGACAGCAATACATGTTATGTTTTCAGCTGCTGTAAAATGACCTGTTTGGAAAATGTCATTAATCCTGTTTGTATGTATTTCAAATCTAAACATATGACAGGGCATATACTATTGAAAAAAAACACATATTTTTTCATCAAACCTGTGTGTGGTGATACCTTTGACCTCTCTGGGGGTTTATATCCCAACAAAAAATGTGACTCATACAATCCTTTTTGATAAAACTGTGGAAATACTGGCTTTTTGTATGGGGGCCCCCTTAAATTTTCCTTCATATACATATCTCTGGGGTTATATGTGTTTACATATATATGATGTATGTATATATATATATATATATATATATTTTATTTTATTTTATATATATATTTTAAGATGTTTTTGTGTGTGTGTGGGGTTGTGTCCCAATATATGAATCTTGGAATTTTATTTTTCCCACATTGTACATTCCATATGGGGGACTGTACTGCTTGATATTTGGATCCCAGCCTGACATCATATGGTGGGATGGTTACTGTTAACATCTTGTTTAAAAGTATTCAATTGTATTTATTACTGCTTGGTAGTAATTTGATTAAAGTGTAGCTATCTTTTCCAGTTTTTGGTTAAGCACTTGCTTCAGACCAGTTTTTTAATTTTGGGGGTCACTGGGGTCAGGACGGGTTTATCCTTTAAGTTAACTGCTGATTGACTCAGTGTCTGAAAGTATTTTTTCCTGGTTTTGGGGCACAGGCCATTTTTTACATTAAAAAGGGTTTTGGGCTCCTGTTCAGAAAAAGGCCACCCCCCAGTTCTGCGGGGTTACTCAGTGTCTGTTACAAAGTCTAAATTCTGGTAACTTGGGCTTCCTTTTTTAAAAGGGGTTGGTCTGCACCTGAAAGGGCTGGACTCTCCCCTTTTCGGGGGGGTAATTAAAATTGTGCATATTTGCTTTTCAGGGGTACATTTTTTGCTGTACATATCAGATAAATTCCATCTAGATTTGTTTTATAACAGCACTAACCCAGGCATTTTTTAAAATATTAAATTGAAATTCTGCTTGGAAAATTTGTTTGGGGTGTAGCATCATTCTTCTTTGGATTACTTGCTTCAGACCAGTTGACTTTGGGGGTTTGTCCTGCACTGCGGTAACAGGTGCACATCCTTTAATGCGGGATTGGGGGCCATGTCTGAAAAATGTATTAGCTGGAACACGGGCTGGCCAGTTAACATTAAGATTTGTGGCACACTCTTGTGGGAGGGGGACTCTCCCCTTAAAGCTGGGAACGGGTTTAAAACCAATTTTATTTTTGAACTGTTTTTTAAAAAAAAATTTGGTCCCTGTTTGTGTACATAGACAGACCCAGGCCTGCTGAATCTAGTTTTTTTTTGTTTTTTTTGGGGTTTGCTTATTTCCAAAACACTAATTCCATGCCACCAGCTTCTTGGTTTGTGATACCCAAATTTACTGTACACCTTCCCTTTGAAAAAAGTTACTGTTTGGTTTGCATTTTTTAAAACCGGCTTTTTAAGATCCCCACGGCTCCCAAAGAAAAATTATGTAGCACATTCCCTCTCAAAAACTTTGGCCCCCTTGGGCCCTTTAAAATTTTGGAATTCCCAATACTATTCGGGCATGCCCAAAGGTCAGTTGTCAACTCCTCTGTAGCTGTGGGAATTTTGAGGAATGCTGTGCCTCATGTCACAGACAATTCCTCCCCCAACATTCCAACACATGGAGATGCAACCATTAGCCTTGAGGAAAAGCTCCTCAACGGGCTTCAGTCAGGAGGAACCATAAAATTCCCATCTCCAAGGACAGCACCAAAAAATCAAAAATTTTGGACTCATTGGCAGCAGAGCCCCCAAAGCAGCCCAAAACCTCCCCCCAAAAAACACTTTTTCCCATAGCTCACAAAGCCAGTGTAAAAACAGTCACACCCCAAGGCTCAACACCCCTGATACATTGAAATGTCCCACCCCCAATGATGTCCTCCGGGCTGAACAAAAAGGTCACTGAGCTATCATCGGGATAAACATAACACAAGCACTCAGGTCATAAGGCAAAAATATGACCCCGGTTTGTCCTGCTGGTTGAATGACCTGAGCTTTCCCTGGCAATGAGACATGAAACTCTCGTTACATTACCCTGCCCTTGTCATATCCCAAAATATGCCACTATAAGACAACATGATAATTTAACAATTTGCTTAATTTTGGGTGTCATTCAAAGGGGATAATGTGTCAGCCTGGGATACTTTTTTTACATGTTTGTCATTGCATTATATTTTATTTCCCTTTTAAAAATTGCCTTTTTAGGAAAGGGCTAAAAAGACAAACCCATATGGGAAACCCAAGGGATAAACTGAGTAATGTTAAAATAGGTCTTAATGCAAAAATTTTTGCATGGAGAACATGTATCTGTGCAGTACAGAAACCTGATTCAAGGCACCCCGGTTTTACCTCATAGCTAAAAACGGGGCCCAAAAAGGGAAATTTATTCATCAAAAAAAACCCAGGGTTTGGTCCCAATTTAAAAATATAGGGCAACTAACAGTGGGTAAAATGCCTTATTTATAGTGCTACAGCCCATAAACCCGGGAAAATTTTTTAGAACACTAAAATATGAAGGTCTCCCCATTATTTGGGTCCATTTACCCAAAAACTGGGACAAAACAAAAAAGGTTCCTAATTTATAAATCTTGTTTGCAACTTTTTCCCACCCCCAAAAGGGGAGGGAACTTGCCCCTTGGGGAAATTTTAGCCAGAAGTGTATTATGGAAAATCAGACCATAAACTAATCTCACTGGATATCATATCCATTCCCTGAAAACCATGTTTATAAAGCAAATTTTTCCCCGGTGGAATCCCAATGTGGGCTCCCAGACATAAATATTCTATGAACACCTTCAGGAATACATGGATCATACAATCCCTCCCCCAATCCCCCAAAAGGCAGACATCCTGCCCTGGTGGAAAATAAAAATTTAACAAGGGAAAGGGGGCTATACATGTGGGAAAGGGGCATCTCTGATCAAAAGCATTTAAAACTCAAAAATTTTGGCCAGTTTGGAGATTTCAGGACACTGGGTTAATCCAAGGCTTTCTTTGGTTATGTGGAACCGGGTGGGAATTCCCAGTTTGTCGGGAAACCTGACTCACAGAACCCACAGACTTGCCAACTTTGTGACAGGTTAATATTTCCCCAAAGGGCTATTTTCCCCAGCAGAGTGCTGTGCATCTAACTCAGGTCTTTAAAAAACAACATCAGTCCCTTTTGTCCTGGGCTGCCATTGAACCCCAAGAAGAAAAAACAAACTATGTTTCTCAGCCACACAGGTTTGTCTTTTGGTGTGCAGAAACAGTGGTTCTAAAAGGTTTTTCCACAGATCCGGAAACTACCCTGCTGTTGGGTCTGAAAAGCTAGGGAAAAGGTCTTTGGTTTCATTGTTTAACACGCTTTGTTTGGTTTTGTAAAAGGGTTTTTCTTTGCATCAAAGGGATTATTTAACAAAACCACCGGGTATTGTTAATACATGGGGCATTATATATTAAATTTTTCACTGGGGGGTTTTTGGGGAAAGGGACACCCCACATGGTTAAATTCAGCCATTGACTCCAAACCATTTAATTGGCACCCCCGGCCATTTGGACCTTGTTTGTATAAAGGGTACGGGAAACAGGGGATTTTGCCAAGTTGTAAAACTAAATGACCATATTCTAGACAAGCACCTTGCCTTAGGGCAGCCCGGGTTTTACCATGGTATTTCCTTATATCACCCCCTTTGGCCAGTCCTTTCCCACATAGGTGGTAATCCATTGTCATAAGGGGGCCCGGGGGGTTGATACATCTCTTTTGACAACCATGTGGAGTGGTTCTTTATTTTTTCCCCCTTAAAGGGATTCACATCTGAAAGGGCATTGCCTCTTTACTCATCCCCATCAACCCCTAATTGGGACAATGGGGATGTTTTTACCAGACACCTGCAGCAAATGGGGGGAAAAAGGATAAAAGGTAAACAGATTCCCTATGTGCCCTTAAAGCCCATTGGCATAAATGTAGGGTTTTGTTGGCATTAATTCCAAGGACTTAAAACATCCCTAGTCAAAAACCCCGGCACTGAGGTTGGGAATCACTGTATAAAATGTGGGGACAGATTCTTTATTTCTTTAGTTTTGGGTTTTATCTCTTCAAGAGGTCTTGTAGGGGTTTGATTTTTTTTCCATATTCTGTATGTTGGAAAACACAGTATATAACCCCAATTATTAATTTATTTTAGCCCACATTGGTAAACTTTTATGGCAGATACTGTATGAACCCTGAATCCCTTTTACCATGTTGTGTCGGGGCCAGGTTATGGGACCCAAAAGTTTTGTTTGGGCAGGCTTGTTTTTTGGTGGGGGGTAATATAAAAAAACCTTTGTGCTTGGGTCACCCCTTGTGCTTGTGGGCATATATGTATTTTTGTTTTTTTTATCTATAGATATATATCTGTATATACAAAAAAATATATATATATTATATATATATATATATATATATATATATATATATATATATATATATATATATATATATATATATATATATATATATATATATATATATATATATATATTTTATATATATATATATATATATATATATATATATATATATATATATATATATATATATATATATATATATATATATATGTTTTTTTATATATATATATATATATATATGTATATATATATATATATATATTAAAATATATATATATTATATATATATATATATATATATATATTATTATATATATTTGTTTTGTGTATATATATATATATATATATATATATATATATATATATTTATATATCTATTTGATAAAAATTTTATACACACACTTTATTTTAATGAATAATTTTGCTGACTGTAATAATTTTTTTTTATTCACTGAATACCAACTGCTGAAAATGGAAATATAAAAATTTAAAAATGTAAAAAACATAAATACATACATCTACATGTTTAAATCATTTTTCTGTTGAATGACTCTGCTGGATGATATGTTTGTGAAAACATCAGGGTTATGTATGTCTGACATGGCTTAGTGGTAAATCACTTTTGCTATGGCGTGCAGGGTCCTGGGTTTGAGCCTTTCAATTTTTTTGCTGGGCAGAACAAGGGCCGTTGGATACAGAGTGATTAAGGCACTTTTAAGCAGTTGTAAGTGGTTTGCAAGGTTTCTTGGGAAAACACTGCTAACTTGGGTTTCAGTTTTTTATACTCAGTTAGCTTCTAAATTGCTTAACCTGTGTAGGCATTGCTTATCCTTTCAAACAGGCTTAAACCCCTTACTGCTGCTTAAAAATGCTTACTACTTATCCCAAACTAATTTCTTTAAAAGAAATGAAAAGGTTGCTAGGAAAGTGGTGAAAAAAGGGGGACAAAAAGGGACAGACAGTAGGGAAAATAGCTAGGGATGTGCAGAAAGGGTGTAGGGAAGGTTCATAGCTGCCCATTTTTTCTAAAAAGCAACAGCTTATAAACACTGAATTTGGAAATAGATTTGGACACTCATACCCTGAGAGAGGGGGGAGAAAAATAATATGTTGTTAAGCCAATTAACCAGATTAAAATGTGTCCGTGGAAAGTGTGAAATGGACAGCTATGTATGGGTGAGAGGGAACAGATTGCCTTTTTTCCCGGTGAGAGTGGGATGTGGGGGAGGGGTAGTAGGTATATTTGGGGGGTAGGTTGGGTAGGTTAACAGGCAAGACAAACAAGAAAATACAGGGAGTATATGACACATGTGGGGGGAAACACCTTGATGGGGGGGGGTTTGGGAAATCAGAAGCCCATGAGCCCCTAGTGGAAACAGTGGGACTGAGGTTCCCCCCTGGGCAGTCACCACTGCACCTTCACAGCCCTGAAGGTGGCTGTGCTGGGCTGAGTGGGGGCCAGGGCCCAAACCCCCTAGTTGGGGGCATCCCTCAAGCTGGCCTAGCAGATCTCCAAAATTTCCCCGGGCTTTTCCCCAACCTGTAACCCGGTGATGGGTGAAACTCCCCGTCGTGTCCCGGGGGAGCCCCATCCCTGGGGTTCCACCTGAAGGTGGTCAGGACCAATGGATAAGGAGGTCCCAGGTTGGGCCCCAGAAAGTGCTGGTGCCCTGCCATGGCCAGCTGAGGTGGGACAGGTGGGTCCCCGGGGCTGGCCTTCCCCATGCTATGTTGTTTAATTTTTATCAACATATGTGGGTTAGTAATAGTCAACACATTCCAGAATTAGGTATAACAGCATGCA
Organism: Protopterus annectens; assembly: GCF_019279795.1. Lineage (NCBI taxonomy): Eukaryota > Metazoa > Chordata > Ceratodontiformes > Protopteridae > Protopterus > Protopterus annectens. The sequence continues at coordinate 737,568,378 of NC_056744.1, forward strand.
TAGATATTCCCATTAACCCAAACACCAGATATGGAACAGTTGCATAGGAAACAGAACAATGCATATATGGGACCACAGTGGTAAATTTCAACAGCATGCAGGTACATTGATGGCACCCTGAAAAAATGTGGGAGTATTTCAAATGGCACATGCATAGAAACAAATTTAAATAATTATCAAACAAAGGACATATTAAAATAGAGTTAATTCAGCCCTACCAATTGAGTTGTGTTTTAGTTTTTTGTTGAGATATGGGGGGGGAGAAAAAGAAAATTCAATTTGTATATTCCTTTGTTCACATTACTTTCCCAGTCAGTGCTGTTAAACTGAAAAGGGATTAGTACACTACCCTATTGCCTTAGTTTGGACAGTGATATTGTCAAAAACTATATACATGAACTGGTTTTACCTGCAGTATACACCTCTTACCTGGTATACCTGTGGAGGTTTTTGTTTACCTACCTAACTGTTTCTACACAAATCCCAGATTCCAGGTTGATGTTATGCAATACCCGTCCATCTCTTTTCACACTCTGGGCATGTCTTCCCCATGCAGGTGAACTGGGACATATTTTACTATTGCCCTCTTAAAACCCTTTTGTGACTTGTACAATGACAGGTTTGTTTATTTGACATTTTCCAAATATGAATTGACAGTCAGTTATATAAAGAAATTTCCTACATGTCAGAAAGTAACACACTGATATGACAAGTGGACAGGGTAACAGCCAGCAGATATGGGCCAAATAACTGACATTCTGGACATTTCTGTACACTTGTGGAGTATGATTTTGCTTACTACCACTAGGATTTGAACCATGACTGTGTCTGCTAAAAAAAAAACTGTTCCCCACAGTTGGGTTTTATATATATATTGCTGTGTATCTCTTGTCTAATTTCTGTCTATAATTCTCCTGTGGTTTTACATTCTGGCCTTGTAATTACAACCCCTTATACAGAAATTTTCCCAGACAGTTGTATTATGTAGTACAATGTGGGTGACAGTGATAATTCCTTATTATTCTGGAAATGCCCCAACTGATAAATACCAGCATAAACAGTAATTTCAGGTTTTCAGTCTTTTATTTCTGGGCACAGTGATTATCTGACAAATGTGTAGGAGCAATGTTTGTTAACCCTACCTGAATGTTGCCACACAAATTACCAGTTTCCACATTACTATTATGCAACCCGCTCACTCTGTTACTGTCACACTCTGGTCACAGCTTGACAACATGGGGTGGAGATGTAAAACTTTCTTTCTCTCATAACGTTTTGGGGGGATGCTAAATGACAGGTTTGTTCTTATAGATGTCTGACAATCAGTTGTATGTCTTGTTTGCTGCCTAAATATCTGGGATTATCCCACTGATTTGCCAGGGGACAGGGTGACAGGCAGCAGCTATGGGCTGATTTACTGGATATTCTGGACATATCTGGACAGCTGTGGGGTATATATATATATATATATATATATATATATATATATATATATATATATATATATATATATATATATCTATATATATATATATATATATATATATATATATATATATATACATATATATATGTGTGTGTGTGTATATATATATATATATATATATATATATATATATATATATATTTATATATCTATTTAGATAGAAATATATATACACACACATGTGCTATTTTAACCTGATAGTAACTTTTTTGCTGACTGTAATGGGACTTTGTTACATTTTATTCACTGAGGAGCTTTTCTCCCTGGGTATCTGCTGAAAATGAGCCAAAAGCTCAGTCAGACTAGCATGGTTAACACATGTAAAATACATAAATACATACATCTACATGTTTAAATACATTTCCTGTACTGTTGAATGACTCTGCTGGATGATATGTTTGTGAAAACATCAGGGTTATGTATGTCTGACATGGCTTAGTGGTAAATCACTTTGGCTATGGTGTGCAGGGTCTTGGGTTTGAGCCTTGCGGAAGCTGTTTATTTTGCTGCTGGGCAGAACAAGGGCCGTTGGATACAGAGTGATTAAGGCACTTTTAAGCAGTTGTAAGTGGATTTGCACAGGTTTGCGCGAAGGTAAGCACTGCTAACTTCCGGTTACAGATTCTTATACTCAGTTAGCTTCTAAATTGCTTAACCTGTGTAGGCATTGCTTATCTCCATACAAACAGGCTTAAACCCGCTTACTGCTGCTTAAAAGTGCTTACTCCCACTTATCCCAAACTAATTTCTTTAAAAGAAATGAAAAAGGATTGATAGGAAAGTGGTGAAAAAGGGGCACAAAGAGGGAAAGACAGTAGGGAAAATAGCTAGGGATGTGCAGAAAGGGTGTAGGGATGGTCCATAGCTGCCCATTTCTTCTACAGCAACAGCCGTGCGTAAACACTGAATTTGGAAATAGATTTGGACACTCATACCCTTGAGAGAGGGGTGAGAACAACAATAATATGTTGTTAAGCCAATTATACCAGATAACATGTGTCCTGTGAACACGTGTGTGAAATGGACAGCTACGTATGGGGTGAGATTTTTTTTTTTTTGGGAACAGATTGCCATTTTTTTTCCAGATGAGAGTGGGATGTTGGGGAGGAATAGTAGGTATATTTAGGGCAGGTAGGTTGGGTAGGTTAACAGGCAAGACAAACAAGACACATACAGCAGCAGTATATGACACATGTGGGGGGTAAACACCTTGATGGGAAGGGGTTTGGGGAAATCAGAAGCCCATGAGCCCCATAGTGGAAACAGTGGGACTGAGGTTCCCACCCAAGGACAGTCACCACTGCACCTTCACAGCCCTGAAGGTGGCTATGCTGGGAACTGAGTAGGAGGCCAAGCCAACCCTCTAGTTGCGACGCACATCCCTCAAGCTGGCCTAGCAGATCTCCAACCTTCCTGCGGAGCTCGCTACGCACCATGACCTGTAACTGGTGATGGGTGTTAGCTCCCTGTCCGTGCCCACTCCCAGGGGGGACGAGCCCCATCTCCTGAGGCGGTTCCACCTGAAGGTGGTACAGGACCAATGGATAAGGAGGTCCCAGGTTGGGCCCCAAATGTGCTGGTGCCCGGTGCCATGGCCAGCTGAGGTGGGACAGGTGGGTCCACCAGGACTGGCCTTCCCAAACGTGCTATGGTGTTTAAATTTTATCAACATATGTGGGTTAGTAATAGTCAACACATTCCAAGATTAGGTATAACAGCATGCAGAGATATTCCCATTAACACAAGCACCAGATATGGAACAGTTGCATAGGAAACAGAACATATGCATATATGGGACCACAGGGGTCATTACAACAGCATGCAGGTACATTGATGGCAGCATGAAATCAATGTGGGAGTATTTCAATATGGCACATGCATAGAAACAAATTTAAATAATTATCAAACAAAAGGACATATGTCCCAACAGTAGAGTTAATTCAGCACATACCAATTGAGTTGTGTATTTAGTTTATTGTTGTAGATATGTTGGGGTTGAGAGAAAGGTGTCAATTAACTAGTATATTCATGTAGTTCACATTACTTTTCTAGTCAGTGCTGTAATCTGTACCTTACAGGTATTAGTACACTACCCTATTGCCTTAGTTTGGACAGTGATATGGCTGTCAACAACTATATACATGAAGTGAGTTTTACCTGCAGTATACACCTCTTACCTGGTATACCTGTGGAGGTATTGTTTGTTAACACTACCTACCTAACTGTTTCTACACATACTCCCAGATTCCAGGTTGATGTTATGCAGATATCTGTCCATCTCTTTTTGTACACACTCTGGGCATGTCTTCACCATATGCAGGTGAACTGGGACATATTTCAACTATTGCCCTCTTAAAACTTTAGCGACTTGTACAATGACAGGTTTGATTTATTTGACATTTTCCAAATATGTACAGGTCTGACAGTCAGTTATATGACATGAAATGCTGCCTACATGTCAGAAAGTAACACACTGATATGACAAGTGGACAGGGTAACAGCCAGCAGATATGGGCCAAATAACTAGACATTCTGGACATTTCTGTACACTTGTGGAGTATGATTCTGCATACAGCTTACTACCACTCCCAGGATTTGAACCATGACTGTGTCTGCTAAAAATAAAACACTGTTCCTCACAGTTGGATGTGCTATATATATATTGCTGTGTATCTCTTGTCTAATTTCTGTCTATAATTCTCCTGTGGTTTTACATTCTGGCCTTGTAATTACAACGCTCTTATACAGAATTTCCTAGACAGTTGTATTATGTAGTACAATGTGGGTGACAGTGATAAGTAATACCTTATTATTCTGAGCAACTGCAACACTAACAATGCCATATAATACCAGCATAAACAGTACCAGTACAGGGTGTCAGTCTTTTATTTCTGGGCACAGTGATCGTATCTGACAAATGTGTAGGAGCAATGTTTGTTAACCCTACCTGAATGTTGCCACACAAATTACCAGTTTCCACATTACTATTATGCACATGCAGCTCACTCTGTTACTGTACACACTCTGGTCACAGCTTGACAACATGGGGTGGAGATGTGACATACTTTGCTACTTACTCTCATAACGTTTTGGGGAGATGCTAGAGTGACAGGTTTGTTCTTATAGATGTCTGACAATCAGTTGTATGTCTTGTTTGCTGCCTAAATGTCTGGGATCATCCCACTGATTTGGCAGGGGGACAGGGTGACAGGCAGCAGCTATGGGCTGATTTACTGGACATTCTGGACATATCTGGACAGCTGTGGGGTATGATTCTGCATACAGCCTACTACAACTCCCAGGATTCGAACCATGGCTTTGTGTGCAAGAAATACTACAGTTCATGTCACAGTTGAGTGTGCTATCTGGATTTTGTTGTCTATTTTGTCAGTGTTTTCTGTCTAAGTCTCTCTCAGTTGTACTATTTGACCTCTTGGGATTACAAAAATATACAGATATGCCTACACATTTGATTTATGTAGTACAGTGTGGGTAACACTGCTTACTACAACAGTACTATTAAGTGATTGCATCTCTACATTACCATATGATACCAGAAAACACATGCAGTCCATCAGTTAAACCTTTATTGTCAGGCTGTTATGCTTTTATTTACATACAACCTATATGAGACTCTTCCTGCCCTATTCTCTGGTGTATGCAGTACATGCCTTAAACAATACAGGTTTTATACAGGCAATTAACTTACTACTACTTTTAGATTTATTTCCTATGGCAGTACATGCAAGAGTATTACTAACCTGCCTTGCGTCACAACTGCTGCAGTCTACAGCCATGGGCTTCCTGATTCGCAGCCCGCTCACCTGCCGCTGTGAAAGACATAAGAGGAATATTTAGCCATACATATCCATAATATACATGAGCTGGCAATTATTAAACAGGTAGTGGACTGATACTTGCACACAGCTGGGACATCCCCTGTCCTCCTAGCCTCTTGGATCCACTGATCCAACAGATCCCTCTTTCTCCACTTCAGATCGGCATAGTGATACCTGACCTGCTTACCAGTTCAGGGTATGCCAGTGGCACTGGTGAGGTCATGAGTGAGACAGTCCCAGGCTTCCGCTTTGTTTTGGGAACCCAGGTACTGGCCCTGAAGCAGTCTCTGGTCATGGTCTTTCACCAGGAGTGCTGTCATGACTCTGGACTCCTGGATGACTCAGCACTGCGCCCAAAAGCACACACCCTTTCCCATTCCAGACATAGTGCCTACAAGGGGAGGCTACAACCAGTTATTAGATGTATTCCCACCTGTTGGGTTTAAATAGGGCCAGTTTCCCATACTTTGCCATGATTGAACGGTTTTGAAAATGCTAAGCTATGGGCAAACCTGGTTACCTAAGGTTGGCATTGCTTAGAGGGGTATACGAATGGGCAGACTGAGTTAGCTGGCCTACACATTGTTAACACCTACTAAGCTGGGCTGAGAAATGCTTAGCGGTGCTTAATAATTAATTTGCATTATATTTGCATTTTGGCATTGATTTATTATTCATTACATGTTATATATGTGTTTGGTATCCATGATTCATGTGTACGTACACTGTATGGGGTCCTTGTGTTTATTAGGGGATTTCAACACTTTATTACAATGACACCTCACATCTGGGCTTAATGCAGTACTCCAGTTCACTTATTTATGTCCTGTAGTAGGTTATATAATATAACACTGTATATAGATTCCTTTCACATGTTCAGTTTGTATTTCCTATAGTGAGAATCTGTTTGGTGATACCTCAATTTTATGTACTGCCCTGATGGCTTAGTGGTTAACTACTGTGGCTTTAGTGTACAGGGTCCTGGGTTCAAGGCCTGCAAAGGCTGTTTATTTTCTTTCTGGCCAGAACAGCAGCTGATGCATACAGAGTGATTAAGGCACTTTTAAGCAATTGTAAGCAGGTTTGCGCAGGTTTGCATGAAGGTAAGCAATGCTAACCTCTGGTTAAATATGCTTACAGAGAGTTAGCTTCAATATTGCTTAACCTGTGTGTGCATTGCTTACCCCCATGCAAACCGGCTTAAACTCGCTTTCTATTGTTTAAATATGCTTACTCCCTCTTACTATGGCTTAAATATGCTTACTCTTGCTAACTAGTGCTTACACCCACTTACCACTGCACTAATTTAGACAGTAATGTCTAATGGTTCTTGGGACAGTGGTGGATTTGGAAACTGTATGGATTTATCATTCATTACACATTTTACCTTCCATTTGTATCCCTGATTCCTGTGTACATATACTGTATGGGGCACTTGTGATTATCTGTGGACTTTGCAACATTATAGGTTCATAGGTTCATACTAGGCTATCTGCCCTAGGGCATTTATAAGCCTAGCCAGAATGTGTTTGGCTTTTGCCACCCATTTTAAATTTATTTTGCTATGCCCTTTTTCGAGGTTAGTATACTGTGCCTCTGTCTAACAGTGACACAGAAGTGATACCCGGGGTAAACCTACGATCTCCCATCCACTCATCAAGATTCCTCTTGAAGAGAGTAAGTGAGGGACTCTGCCTAACCTGGACTGGGATTTTATTCCAGAGTAAAGGGAGCCTCTGGGTTATGAATCTGTCCCTCCAGCATGTCCTATTTATTTTAGTGCTGAGGTTCAAGTCTCTCGAGTGCGTGGCTCGATGGGATTTGGATTTTCTGAGGTGCAGCATGTCCATTAATTCCAGGTTGGACATGGCTTTATACGTCAGGCACAGATCGCCTCTGAGCAGGCGGTATGCCACTGAGTAGAGCTGGAGTTTCTTTAACCGAGCAGCATATGGCATCTGTTTGAGCCCTTTGATCCTCTTGGTGAGGTACTTTTGGGGTCTTTCCAGTTGCTGCAGGTGTCTGGTAAGGTACATCCCAAAAGGGGCATTGTACTCAATTATGGGCCTGATGAGGGATGAGTAAAGAGGCACGATGACCTCCCCTGATATAGATGTGAATCCCTTCATGATTAGGTGGGCTATATAAAATGTTTTTCTAACCACTTTGGCCACGTGGTTGTCAAATGAGAGATTGCTATCAACTTGGGTCCCCAGGTCCCTAATTACTTCTTCTGTACTTAATGGATTACCACCTATGTGGTAATTTGTGGGCACTTTGTTTTTGCCAAAGGGGATGACTATACACTTTTTGGCATTTAGCTTGAGGCCATGGCTCTGACAACAGTTGTCTGTTTCTATGAGGCCCTTTCGGAGGATGCTTGTGTCGGCTGGGGAGTCGATTATGGCACCCAGTTTGCAGTCATCTGCGAACTTGGTCAGCCACAGTCCTTCCGTGTTGGCCTGTACCTCAGAGAAATATATACCGAACAAGAGAGGTCCCAGGACTGAGCCTTGTGGGACACCACTTGTAACTGGTTTGGAGTCTGACATGGCTCCAGCAATTCTAACCATGTGGGTTCTGTCCTTGAGCCAGTTTGCAATCCATCTAGTGACATAGGGGTTTATATTTAAGCTGGTGAGCTTATCTATAATGCCCGAGTGGGGTATTGTATCGAAGGCTTTTGCGAGGTCCAGGTAGGCTGTGTGGACCACCTTCCCCTCGTCAATCGCCTTAGTGACTGTTTCAAAGAAATCAACCAGGTTTAAGAGGCAGGATCTGCCCTTAACAAAGCCGAACTGGGTAGGATCCAGTGTCTGTAGGTCCCCAATATCTGTATTTATGAGGTCCATGATGATCCTTTCCATAGCTTTGCAGACCAAGCTAGTCAGGCTTATTGGGCGATAGTTTCCAGGATCCGTTGAGGCACCACCTTTAAGGAGAGGGACCACTGTTGCTGTACACCACTCTTTGGGCACATATCCTGTAGTAAGGCTGAGATTGAGCAGTAGTTTTATGTTTGGGTTTAGCTCTTCTTGGAGTTCATGTAGGACGCAGCCCAGGACACCGTCTGGTCCCATTGATGCTGTGTTTTTTGCTTTGGAGGGCAGCTCTTACCTGAGCATCTGAGATGTCAGGGGCGGGCAGCACTCTGCTGGGATAGATATTTGCCCTTTTGGTGGGGAGGGGGGGGAGAAGTTTGCACTGAACCTGTCAGCTAGGATGTTGGCAATGTCTGTGGGTTCAGTGTATTTTTTGTCATTTTGGACTAATTCTGAGCATATCTGGGAATTACCACCCAGGTTCCTAACATAACTAAAGAAAGCCTTGTGATTATCCTTAGTGTCCTGTGCAATTTTTCTCTCGAAGCTGGCCTTAGACAATTTTATGAGTGCCTGTAGTTTTTGCTAATACTGATCAGTGATGCCTTCCCTTTTGGGATTTTGCTCTATCATTTAGTAGCTTCCTCCTTCTATTGTATAGTTTGTTTATGGCTGGGGTCCACCAGACAGGATGTCTGCCTTTGGAGGATTGGGTCTTGGTTTTATTTGGGATCGCATGATCCATGCATTCCTGAAGGTGTTCATAGAATGCGTTTATAAAGGATTCTGCAGTCTGGGCCATATTTTCCACAGGCCCGGGGGCTTTGAAGGATTTCACCTCGGTTTTGAGGAGTGTGAAATTTGCTTTATTGAAGTTTTCACTGTGATTTTCTGGGCAGGGGTGGGGTCGGGATGTGAATATCCAGTGAGATTAATTTATGGTCTGATCTTACCAGTGAGGGATACACTTCTGGTCTGGAGCATAGAGTCCCCATGTTGGTGATGATCAGGTCCAGTATGTTTTCCCCTCTTGTGGGAGTGGTAACAAGTTGTTCCATAGCATTTGAGTTTATAAATTCTAGGAACCTTTGGGCTAGGGTGTTGGAGCTAGAGTAATGCTCCCAGTCTATGTTTGGGTAGTTGAAGTCGCCCAATATAATGGTGTTTGGAGAAACCTTCATATTTTCCAGTGTTCTCAGGAAGGCCGAGTGGGGTTCCTGGGTTTGGGAGGGTGGTCTGTAGCAAGCTATAAACTGGAAGGCAGTTTTACCCACTGTTAGTTGCACATGGATAGTCTCTGATGCTTCGTGCTTTGCCACCAACCTGGAGGTGTGGGTATCTTTGATGAATATCGATACTCCCCCTCCTTTTGTGGTTCGGTCCAAGTTTTGGGGCTGAAAAGCATGGTATGAGGTATAACCTGGTAGTGCTGAGGTGCTCTCAGGAGCCCTGAACCAGGTTTCTGTTACTGCACAGATATCGATGTTCTCCATGCTAAGGAGAGTTTAGAGTGCATGCATCTTGAGGTTTAGACTTCTGGCATTGAGTAGCATTACTCTTAGTTTCTTATCCCTTGTGATACCTATGGAGGTGGGTTTGTCTTTTGAGCCTTGCCTAAAAAAGGCACTATGGGGGTAGCAAGAGCCTTTGCCAATATCCAAAGCCCAGGAGTGACAGGTGCAAGCTGTCCCTAAGCATCGTGGCTTGTCGAGCATATCATCCCAAGCTGACAGGCATTGGATCCCCTTTGAATGACACCAGTACTTAAGCCAATTGTTGAAATTGATCATCTTGTCTTCATATTGTGGCATCATTCTTGGTGAGGGTAAGATGCTACTCAAGGTCAGGGTCATACAGGCCTGGGCTACATGCTCAGAGAGCTCCTTTATGTCTCTTTTCATGTAGTCCAGGGAGGTACGTCTCAGGTCATTCACACCAGCATGGACAATGACTGAGTCATATTTGTACTTGCCTTGGAGTGACCTGAGTGCTTGTGTTATGTGGCGGATCCTAGCGCCCGACAGGCTGCTCACCGTAACCCTCTCCTTGTTCAGCCTGGTGAGCGGGACGTCAGTGTGCCTGACAATAGAGTCACCTATTACAAGTGTATCAGGTGTGTTGTTTAGTCTTAAGGCCTGTTACTGTTCGGCACACTGGCTTTGTGAGATATGTGTTGCACGTGTTTTGTTTTGGTGTAGTGGTTGCTTAGGTGTCTGCTTTGGAGGTCTCTGCTGCTTAGGCAGATCTTTATTTAGAGCCTCCGAGTATGTTTTTGTGTGATTATGTGTTTGGTTTGCTGTCGTGGTAGGTCTATGTGAGACTGGAATTGTAGTGAGTGTGGTTTCCTTCTCCTCCTGACTGGTTATGCCAGTACTGAGTTGAGAGAGCTTAACCTCCAGTTTGGCTATATGGTTGCATCTCTCACATGTGTTGGAATATGACAATGATACCTCACATCGGCATTTAATGCAGTACTCCAGTTCACAAATCTATGTTATGTCATAGGTTATGTAACAAAATAAATTGATCATAAAGTGATTTGACATGGAAAATGGATTGTACTAGAGTGGGACTCGAACCGGGAATGATTGCTCGTAAAGCGAATGCTCTGCCCACTACACTATTGCTGTACTGCTTTATTTGCATATATCTTGCTTTTTACCCTCTTATGCCATTTAAGCTGCATTAACCATAGCTAAGCGATGGGCAAACCCATGCAACTATGGTTAAATTTAATCTGTTTTATAAAAAAAAACTTAATTATCTTTACTGTTCTAACTATTGCTCTTGTAAACTTGGGGGGATGTTGCTGGGGGGAATGTGAACACCTATGAGCAGTCTCACTCATTCTTATTCATACACTGTTGTTCTTCATTGTAGGGGCATGTATATTCTGAGAGCTCTGCTCTCAACACGCCTCCTGCACTCGTACACACTCCATGTCCGTTTAAGAGCTCAGGCAGCGCACCTTCATTAATATGCATTGCGCGCTGCCATCCTGCTCATAAATGGCCGCTTCCATGCAGGACTAAGCTAGTCCTGCATGGAAGGATAGTGAATCCGGGGAAGCATGTCAGGACCCGAGGGTCTTGAGAGTAAACGTAGAAAGTTCAACAGTTAAGATAATTTTATAATGATGCAGAAATGCAAAAAATGTTAAAATTTGAATACAGTGTTAGATTACTGCTTAAGTTTTCTTTGAGGTTATAACAGAAAAAATAATGCCACTGTGGTTACTGTTTGATTTAATAATAAAGTTACAACCTTTCCATGTCACTGTAGTTCATTATCAGTTCAGTTGCAGACTTGCAAGAATGCATTTGTTAGTAACATTGGTTTAGTTCACTATAGTACATTACCAGTTTGCTTACAGATTTACAAGAATCTATGTTTATTTCATGAAGAAAAATGTAAACATCGGTTTAGTTCACTACAGTACATCATCAGTTTGCTTACAGACTTACAAGAAGTATATGCATATTTCATATAGAATAATGTAAATAAAGTTATGGCAACAAGCAATGCTATCAGTTTATAATTGTTAAAGTTACAAATGTTATTTTAAGAACCTGATACTGTTTTTTGTGCTTTGCAGTAATTTTAAATACAGTCAGAAACATCAGTCATCAAGCCTTGCACAAAAGATGGAAAAGGAGAGGTCTGGAGGGCTAAGACAGACTGCTAAAATAGTCTCCATTACCTCAGCAGTGACTGGGACAATGCAGAGTAAGGTCTAAACTAGACAAGAACTGCGCTGCACAAGTCAAACAGAATTTATATAAATTAGAATAAAACTAATATGTAAATATTCTCATGTTTCAGACAGTTATATAACAGTACTAGTTTTCAGTTTATGTTTTTATCTATGTTCAGACAATACTGACAAAAAGGTATTAATAGTTTAGTTTCCAGAATATAACATTAACGTATTTCAGTTTATTTTTATCTGTGTTCAGGTCCAGGTTATAGCATTTATAGATGTAAAGTATAAATATGTATCATGTATCACTCTAATGTAAATTTTAGTCAAGATTCAGAATATAACATTCATACTAGTTAGGAGGAAAAGACTGTCTCCTGGATTCTCAAAAGCTTGCATGGCGTGCATGATTAGTGTTAGATGAAATTTTGCCAATATGGCAGCCAAGCGATCCATGTACATGCAAGTCTGACGTGCGCGAGCACTGTAGCACTAGTGCTGCACGTCCCCAGCCCACGTATGCAAATCACCCCATTTGTAGGTGAAAACCATGCAAATGAGGTAAATTTGCCATCCAGGAAGCAGGAATCAGGGTGTGCAGGACTAGCGTAATATGCAGAAATGTACTCGGTTAGTAACCGAGTACGGCACTGCAAACTGCAAAACAGAGCTATGATAGCTCCAAATAAAGGCTGTATGGCATTGAGGAAGCATGCCAATGGCCAAGTAGAAGGCCATTGGCATTGCAAACAATGCCAAATGTACAAAATACAACTTTTATGATATGTCTGCCAATCACGTCCGTTGAAGCATAGGGCAGTGGCGCGCAAATGGGACCGGTGGGGAAATAAGAAAATAAACCTAAAAACAACAGTCTCACTAAAACCAGTATTCCACCATGCAAGTCAATGGCAGGCAAAAGACAACCTGGTTAGTGAGCAGTGGTTGCTAAGAGGGGAGGCACAGTTTGACACATGTAACTATGCATTAGCAGGCAATTCTATACAAATGAGGGAAAGGATAGTGAATCCCAGTTTTCCCCAGCATGTGAGGCAGGTCTGAACAGTGTATGAGTATGGATAGCTGAGTGCAAGACTAGGAGGTAGGTGACATCATGTGTTGGAGTGTTAGGCATACTGTCAGTGGATTGGAGCCCTGTGGCTTGGGGTTGCATCCAGCTTAGCACAGCAAAGCCAGGAGGTGTGTCTAAACCTGCCCAGCAAGTACAACACAGTGTAAGTGGGTGTGCGTGCTGTGCAACGGGATCTACAGGAAGATAAAGGAAGTAAACCCAGGAAATAGTAGCAGTGTGCACATTGCAGAAAACCGATTGCGCGGCGCGCCCCCGGGATGAATCAGAAGGGCAATGGGAAGGGAAAGCAGCAGTAGGAAGTTAATCAAGGAGTACTAGGTTAGCTGCCAGGTGAAACAGATCGGAACCAGCCAATTACACAGGTAGCAAACCAGACCAGCCCAGAACACCAATATAAACTATGCAAACACCTACCCCTCTGATTTTTCCCACACCCTACACCACCGGTGTAAACAAGCAGGAAACTTTTAACACTCACAACAGCAAAATGTTAGGGGCTGCAATAGCTATCATAAAACTTGTGGAAGAGGCTGAGGGTGGTGAGTATGGAAATGTGTCGACCAACCCACAGTGAGGAGACGGGGAAGAGTGTACAGACCCAGGGTCACCTACCAAAGGCTACATAAGCTGGAGATAGTGGAGCACTATAGGGTCAACAGGGACCTCCTACAGCAGATTGTTGAGCTGTGCCAGCTCTGCCTGACACACAGAACTAACAGAGGGGAGCCCATTCCAGTGGAAACGAAGGTATGTGTATGCCTAAGAATACTAGCTACAGGTACCTTCCAAAGGCCAACTGGGGATATGATGGGGATCTCACAGGCATCTGCATCCAGGGTACTCCACCAGTTCCTGGGTGCATGGCAGCACATATCGGTGAGCATGTATATTTCTCCCTCACCTGTGAGGTATTGGCCAGCAGTATGCATCTCTTCCACCAAATAGCAGAATACCCTGAGGTAGTGGGTGCAATAGACTGCATGCACATACACATAAAAGTATCACCCAGTGAGCAGGGTAGAGTTTACATCAACTGCAAGAGCTTCCACTCCATCAACTGCCAGGTCGTGTGAGATGCCCAGAGCATAATACTGAACGTGTGTGCTGGCTGCCCTGGAAGTTATCACAATTCCCACATCAGGCATCTGACGCAGCTGTACAAGAAATTTGCCAATGGGGACATCCCACATGGTCACCTAGTGGGAGATGCTGGATACGCACTGGAGCCGTGGCTGATGACACCCATCAGAAATGCACACACACCCGAACAAAAACTCCATAATGAGGCACATGCACAAACAAGAATCATAATAGAGAGTGTGTTTGGGATGCTCAAGTCATGGTTCTAGTGCTTGGATACATCCAGTGGAGCCTTGCAGTACTCACCAACTACATGTACCCAAATCATCCTTGTATGTGCCATGCTACACAATATGATCCTGTGGAAACAACTGCAGCAGGAGCAGCAAGGGGCAGGGCCATATACCCCCCACCAATGCCAAGGCCTGCACAGGCACAGAGTGATTTGGAGAAGGAACAACCTGAGCCTACCCCAGTAGGCAGAAGGAGGTGTGCCCAGTATGCCCTGGCCCTGGCAAAGAGGCAATGCATAGCACATACACTGACACAGGAGGGACCCAGGGAATAGCACCTCTCTCTGTCTCTCACATACAGTAAAATGGATGCCAAACATTACACTACCTGTGCCTAACCATGCGTAGGCAGTGTACTACATGCATCTGACATGGGCAGCCCTGCAGCACCACCCGTAATACTGGGACACCCACAGGATAAGTGACTCACACATGCCAGTCAGGAGGGGGGTCACATACCCAACAACAGTCACAGCCAGCAGGACAGGTGTAGACAAACACAAACAAATGCTGTACTATGGCCTCTGAATGAGGGGTATGGCTGACCACTACACAGGCCTACATGGACAGACCACAGCAGGCCAGGTAGTGGGATGTCAGCTGTGACAGCTAGGAAGTCTGAAACCAATGTGTATGTAACCAAAAGATAGAAATGGAAGTGCACTGGTATGACGTAGCCAGCATGATAGGCAAGACCACTGACAGAATCAGACTACAGGACATACCAGTACAGTCCTAGCAAATGTGTACAACTGTCAGGTGTGCCCCCCCACCTCACATAGAAATACAGTAACAGTCAGGTGTGCCCCCCCCACCCACTCCTGTGTAGAAACATAGAAATAGTCAGGTGTACCCCCCGCTATGCAGACATGTTGTAACAGTCATTGCCAAATGATTGGTGGATACCCTGCAGACCTAGCATGCTACCTGTCGGTGTACAACACAAAGGTCAGCTGTGCAGTACAAACCACCGGACATGCTCCACATATGCATAACAGACGGCCTTACTAGGCATGCTCACACACTTAGAGTAATGAAGGCAGTGTCAGTCATCAACATACTGAAAGGTCATACTGGGCATGCTCACACACTTAAACACATGAAGGTCATGTATGCAAACACCAGTGGACCAGACATATCGAGCGGTTGCAATAGTTACTGCAGACACATGTCAGTGTTCACCACTCATGCCTTGCACACACAGTGGCTAGGAATAAAGACATATATGTAAGGACAACACACCATAATACACCAAAGGTAGATGGATATAGATGTGTGGAAGAGGATAACCGTGACAAGGAGCCATCCAAGCCTGACCCACCGAGCACACAGCCAAAGGGTCCCAAACACATCAGTTGCAGATGTCACACACTGCATTTACTAGCAACCAGTACCTGTCAGCACCACAGACTATGTGGTCCACATGCCAGCTGTGCAACATGGCTGTACAAGGACATAGTCAGATAGTTGCCCTAGACATGCACCTGTGACATATGACCCTGTGTGTGCCCGCCTGTGGCATGTCACCCCTGCATGAATGGTATATGGGCCATGCACACACTGGCCACCCCATAGTGGTACCCTGACAAGCCTGCTGAGGTTATCCAATGTGTAATACACCTTTGGGAGAGTTGTAAGCCAGTAATCTCTCTGGTATGTCCCATAACTGCGTACTGCTGTAGTGTGAAAGACTAGTTAGGTAGGAGTTCAAACCCCAACCATGGCAACTGTGAGTGTGTGTCATTGTTTGTGTGTGTGTCAATCTCTCACTACTGTGTAGAGAGCAATGCTTTTAGGTTACTCACACACCTTACATTTCACATACCCACCTTTGGCAAGGCTGCTGATGTCACCCACCTAGAAATATTCCCCTGAGAGAGCTGTAGTCCAGTAATCTCCATAGCGCATGCCATAAGTGCGTACTGCTGTAGTGTGATAATGTGGTTAGGTAAGAGGTTGAACCCCAGATGTGGCAATTGTGTGTGTGTGCATGTCTGTCTGTCACTGTGTAGAGAGCAATGCTTTTTAGGCCACTCACACCCCTTACAAGTTGAATACCCTCCTTTGGCAAGGCTGCTGATGTCACGCAACTTGAAATACACCTATGGGATGATCATAGCTGAGTAATCTCCATAGCACATCCTGTAACATCGTATGGCCATAGTGTGATTAAGGAGTTAGTTGGGAGCGCTAGCCACCAACTGTGTGTGTATGCGTGTATGTACAACTGTGTTGAGAGCAATGCTTCTAGGTAAGCCACACCCCGTACATTTCACATACCCACATTTGGCAAGGCTGCTGATGTCACCCACCTAGAAATACTCCCCTGGGAGAGTTATAGCCCAGTAATCTCCGTAGTGCTTGCTGTAAATGCGTACTGCTGTAGTATGATAATGTAGTTAGGTAGGAGGTCGAACCCCAGACATGGCAACTGTGCATGTGTGAGTCTGTGTGTGCATGTCTGTCTGTCTGTCTGTCACTCACTGTGTAGAGAGCAATGCTTTTTAGGCTACTCACACCACTTACAAGTTGAATACCCTTCTTTGGCAAAGCTGCTGATGTCACGCAACTTGAAATACACCTCTGGGATGATCGTAGCTGAGTAATCTCCATAGCACATCCTGTAACATCGTATGGCCATAGTGTGATTAAGGAGTTAGTTGGGAGCGCTAGCCACCAACTGTGTGTGTATGCGTGTATGTCCGACTGTGTTGAGAGCAATGCTTTTAGGTAAGCCACGCCCAGTACATTTCACATGCCCACCTTTGGCAAGGCTGCTGATGTCACCCACCTAGAAATACTCCCCTGGGAGAGCTATAGCCCAGTAATCTCCGTAGCATATGCTGTAAATGCGTACTGCTGTAGTGTGATAATGTAGTTAGGTAGGAGGTCGAACCCCAGACATGGCAACTGTGCGTGTGTGAGTCTGTGTGTGCATGTCTGTCTGTCTGTCACTCACTGTGTAGAGAGCAATGCTTTTTAGGCCACTCACACCCCTTACAAGTTGAATACCCTTCTTTGGCAAGGCTGCTGATGTCACGCAACTTGAAATACACCTATGGGATGATCGTAGCTGAGTAATCTCCATAGCACATCCTGTAACATCGTATGGCCATAGTGTGATTAAGGAGTTAGTTGGGAGCGCTAGCCACCAACTGTGTGTGTATGCGTGTATGTACAACTGTATTGAGAGCAATGCTTCTAGGTAAGCCACACCCCGTACATTTCACATACCCACATTTGGCAAGGCTGCTGATGTCACCCACCTAGAAATACTCCCCTGGCAGAGCTATAGCCCAGTAATCTCCGTAGCGCATGCTGTAAATGCGTACTGCTGTAGTATGATAATGTAGTTAGGTAGGAGGTCGAACCCCAGACATGGCAACTGTGCATGTGTGAGTCTGTGTGTGCATGTCTGTCTGTCTGTCTGTCACTCACTGTGTAGAGAGCAATGCTTTTTAGGCTACTCACACCACTTACAAGTTGAATACCCTTCTTTGGCAAAGCTGCTGATGTCACGCAACTTGAAATACACCTCTGGGATGATCGTAGCTGAGTAATCTCTGTAGCACATCCTGTAACATCGTATGGCCATAGTGTGATTAAGGAGTTAGTTGGGAGCGCTAGCCACCAACTGTGTGTGTATGCGTGTATGTCTGACTGTGTTGAGAGCAATGCTTTTAGGTAAGCCACGCCCCGTACATTTCACATACCCACCTTTGGCAAGGCTGCTGATGTCACCCACCTAGAAATACTCCCCTGGGAGAGCTATAGCCCAGTAATCTCCGTAGCATATGCTGTAAATGCGTACTGCTGTAGTGTGATAATGTAGTTAGGTAGGAGGTCGAACCCCAGACATGGCGACTGTGCGTGTGTGAGTCTGTGTGTGCATGTCTGTCTGTCTGTCACTCACTGTGTAGAGAGCAATGCTTTTTAGGCTACTCACACCCCTTACAAGTTGAATACCCTCCTTTGGCAAGGCTGCTGATGTCACGCAACTTGAAGTACACCTATGAGACAATTGTAGGTGAGTAATCTCTGTAGCATGTCTGTAACATCGTATGGCCATAGTGTGATTAAGGAGTTAGTTGGGAGTTTTAGCCCCAACCTGCCAACTGTATGTGTATGTGTGCATGTCTGATTGTGTAGAGAGCAATGCTTTTAGGTAACACACACCCCATACATTTCACATACCCAACTTTGGCATGGCTGCTGATGTCACCCACCTAGAAATGATCACCTGGGAGAGATGTAGCCCAGTAATCTCCATAGCACATGCTGTCACTGCGTACTGCTGTAGTGTGAATTAGACGCGTGGTTGGGTTCCATCCCCACACATGGCAGTTCTGGATGTATTGTGTGTGTCATTGTCTGTGTAGGCCGCAATGCATTTTAGGTTAGTCTCTCACAGTCATTTCAAAGCCCTACTTTGGCAATCCTGCTGATGTCAGTCAGTGTGAAATACACTTATGGGCAAGGACTACTCCAGTAATATCCATGGCACTTACTATAACTGCCTAGTGCTGTAGTGTCATACGCTAGTTAGGCAGCGGTTCTACTCCCAAGCATGACAGGTAAGTGTGTGAGTTTGTAACCCGTATCCTGTGTACAGGTGGTTGTGACACCTGTGGCCAATATGGAGCTGGTTTTGCATTTTCCTATATGGTGGCCATACTATATATCACAATGTCTTCTGTACAGGGATAACACATGTGATATGGATGAGAGGCCGGGGTGCAGAGCCATACGCAGACATGTGACATAAAGGCCAGGCAATCACAGTTAGCAACCCCAGTATTACTCAGAGCACACTCTCACCCCATGTGTCATACACACACATGCCTAGGTAACAGCCAAAGTGTGAGTAGTACACTGCACATTGACCACCAATAGTAACTATGGAGTGACAGCGGTGGGCCACAGAGGGCATGACAACCAGTCCATCTGTCCAATATGCATATATGTGCAGACAGTGCACCTCCCCCATATTTTCCAATAGACAACTGCACCACCTGTGGTGCCATCACATGTGACCCACAACGGACATACCATACCTGTCAACATGCCCGTATGGACAGATGCCACTGACACCAAAGAATGCTGATAACATGTACACCATGTAGGTGCAGGGTAATGCTGCTGGCCATTACCAGCTCCCGCCACAGGTGGGCAGGACTGGCACATCTGATGATAATCTGTGTTCACAACATGGGCTGGACACCACAGGTACAGTTTCACATGTCACTGTACATGCATGTGGGAGGTGGGCGCATCCCAGACGCAGTCCATGTCATAGACAAAGGAACACAGACATGGCAAGCGATGCACAACAATGCCCACACACAGTAGTCACCCAGGTGACCGGATGGGGGATACAATACCCGCCTGTGTGGGCAAATGCATCCCTGAGCCATAATGCAGACCATCATCATGTGGCCTGATGCCTAGGTACACCCATCGCCTAGCCGTGGACAGCTGTCTAGCACAGTCGAACACCACACACCTGTGCAGACATGCACACATGCATGTCAGTAGTGGCACCCTGTGTGTTTGTGTGTGTGTTGCATGCTGCAGATGTTCACATCCACACTCCCTGCAACCCCCATGGGCATACTGCAGCATGCTGTCTGATGTCAGACACCTTCCCATACCCTTTGCCCGTACAGCCCCCATATGACCTGTGTGGTGCATGGGATACCTGCACAGTGATGTGATGTGGCAATCCCACAACCAATGAGTTGTACACCTGACCCTGCCACGTCTGTCAATGTGTGTGTGTCCTTGTGTGAGTGTGGCTTTGTTGACCCTGGCACCTGTTCATGCTGACAGGCATGTGTATGTCACCTACCATACAGCTACTGTATCCCTGTTGCAGATGTCACTCCCCATTACATATATGTTCTAAGTACTCCACAACAGGTAACCCATGTGGCGCATCCAATAATTGCAGCAGACTGTGCTAACACTACATAGTCATCAGGGGTTTGATACTCTGTGCTGCTAGGTGCGTGACACAACCATGCCTCAGTTTTACCCTCCCACACCTCCCTGACACATATTAGCCTCTGACTGCATCCCCCACCCCCTCTTAGGTGGACGTGGAGACATACACCTACCTTCCTTAGGCAGCAGCATGTGTAATGTAGGTAATGCTCATAATCAGCTGATGGCCTCTGTATGAATTGTAGCCCTCCCCTAGCTGATTGCATGCGAAACAGCTGGGGTAACATCCTCATCTCCAATTGTATGGAAATGCACTCCAATACCCAGGAACGTCATGGTGGTGTTTGCCCTTGTCACCCACTGTGAGCAGCAACTAGAGCTGGTGTGTGCCAAACAGCATCCCAGATGGATTATGGTGTATCTCTAACAACATACATTGTGGAAACAGTGCATCAAATGGGAAGTGGATGTGCCTGACCTGACTACAGCCTGTAGGTGCCACTATACTGCATTTGGAGTAATGTTGCTTTCACAGTGTTTGTGTGGATATGGCTAATGAACATGTCTCAATACCTGCCAAGTCAGTTCCATGTTGATGGGGAATCACCATCTGCAGGGTCATCTGCAGCCTGGACAGTGTTGTGTCCATGGCTGCATGTGCCACCCACGGAGCACCTAGCTGTTGACTGCTGAAGGTAGTGTGAGGATTGCAATCAGTAGATGGAGAAAGCTGTGGTAGTCACAGATGTCATATCCCTCAAAGGACATATGTTGCAACAACCCTGTAACAACAGTAAATGTGTGTGGTCATCACAGAAGTATGTCAATATTGGTTCTGTGTATGTGCTCCCAGCCACACTGCTGTTATGCATGAAGTGGTGCATATGTGCTGAACACCATACTTTGTGGCATCATATCTGAGAACAAGCCACTGATATATATAACTGCTGCACATGTTATGTACAGTAGGGGTTACATTACATTACATTACCTGCACATTCTGAGGATGTTCATACAGTACTGAGGTCTGTGTACCTATGGTGAATGTCAACAGTGTGTGTAGTGTTGATATGTAGGTTTACCTTTACATGTGCGTATTGCACACGGGCGACTGTCAAATGTTCGAAAGACAGTTTTCAAGTTCTGAAAACTTCAAACGGAAGACGGTTCGAATGTGCAATGAGCGAATGCACAGTGAGAGTCGCTCATTGGACATTCGACATTTAGGGGCAGAGTGCACTATAGTGGGGAGATGGAAATTGTTCCATTTCCTGCTGTAGTGCGATCTCGGAGTTAGAATAATATAGAAGGGGGGTGTAGGGGGTTGCTTGCCCCCCTGCATTACACGGCATATACTTTTGTTGTCGACATTCATGCTCGAAAAACAGCAAATCGGCTGTTCGATTTGCTGCTTTTCGAACATTAGAAACTGTTGCTTTTTCCAGTTTTGTTTTTACGATGCAAGGATATGACCACTTGCACAAGTGTGATTCGAGGTTTTAAAGATAAACCGATATGTACCTTAGCCTGTGTACTGACTGTGGTAGATGACATTGTTCTAGTTCCCCTACTTGCAGATGTTACATGCTGCCCAACTGTATGGTACTGTAGTGGCATACATGTTTGTAGGGCTATAAATACACGTGTCCCATATTACAGACACCCACCAGACCAAACTGTGTAGCGGGCCAGTATATGTAGGGAAGTCTGTGAGTGGCACATATGAGGATGGTGTCGAACACATAGTCCATATACTGTCATACCATGCTAGCTAACCATATGTGGCTGTGGCTGTGTTCACAGTGGTTGTGGATATGCACTGTCACACAAGTGTATCCTACCCTGTGCTATGACATTCTTGTGGAGCCTGCTGTATATGCAGGTACATGTGCATTCCCCCTTGGAAGGTGTAGGACAGTGTTGAGCCAGTGTGCCTACAGCCTGCACAGTGCATTGTGACATGCCTGGCAGCTGAGTGTAGCTACCCAGTGGGATGTCATGCGCAGATACTAGCCAGATGTCTCACTGCCGAGCCTCCCCTAACAGTCATGTATGTCAGACATTGTAGTGGGATGCAGTGCGGATGTATGTCAATGCCTATTGTGTAGTATGTGGCCATGGCACTCCTGTACCAGTGGTCATACCGTTATGGGCCAGGCAGGAGCGTGTGAATGTATGACCTATGGTGGACATTATATACCTGTTGTCATGTGTTATACCCATCTACATGGCCATCCACATCAATATTGTGAGGCATGGTACACATGTGTAGCACTAAGGATATATGTGTATACCTCTGGAATGTACAGACTGTGTCAGACCCCCATATATACTGGCCAGTATCTCTGCTGCAGTAAACAGCAGCATTACATGCTAGCAGCAGTACTGTACACTTATGTCCTTTGGATGTTGTTCAGTAACCAATGGCACACATGTTATGAGCAGATGTGACCTGCCACACACACCATGTCTGTGAAGACTATCCTAATGACAGTAGCAATAGCCTACTAGTATACCTGCTAGAAATACCTGACATCCCCTGCAACTACGACATTGGGAACATATGGGCTGCATTGGCCTACTCTTCATGTCCAGGAACTATGGTGGGAATTTATGTACATTTACATATCCAGATAGCCAGATATACGAATACACATGTACTACACTCATTTAACACTGTCATGGCAACCAACCACTACTGATCTCCACATCATGTGTGCATGGTCCCATTACATCTCCTGTGTGATGGGCATCCATCCCATGTGTGGGCAGCAGTGCTACCAACAGCATGTAATAATACCCCATACAGGAGAAGCAGCACACTCAGAGCAGCCAGATATTCATCTGAAGATCAGGACGTACAGACAGGCTGCAAGTGGAGTTGTGTTATGCATTGTACAGTACTGGTGTTACATGGTGTGGGTGTACATATTAGTTTGCCATGGCATGCAGCCCATCTGCATACACACAACTGTGGGCCTACCCTCATGCCGTCCAGCGCTGTACCTATCACGTCTTGCCTGTCCAACACACAGGTCTTGTGTCAGATAATACACTGGCAGTGTGTGTGTTGCATGTTACCGGTACATGGCTACATCCATGGCCATCCATACTAGCAATTCCCTGACTAAGGGTATGTTATGGACTATCCTGTAACACCTGCACCTTATGCAGTGTATGGCAATAGTTGTCCACATATGTGCCAGTATTCCAGCCTCTGTCCATCACCTACATACCAAGCTGTGCACATATGTCATGTTGTTGGTTGTTGAACCATAGTGGGCTGGTAGTATAACACACTGCCATGTCTGCCATCAGTCCACTGCTGTTGTAACCCCCACACATATGGTGGGGCTGGGGCCATATATGTGTGGGCACCACCTACACAATACATGTGTGCCCTCATGCACTGCAGAGCCCAGTGTATGTAACAGTGGTATATGGCCCTGTATAATTGAGTCCAAGGGGGGGAGCACCAGTAAAGACATAGGCTGCTACAAAATGTGGGGTTATCAGGGCTGAGCTGCTTTAAGGTATCTGGATGCACAGCACCACATACTTCACCTATATACACATTACTGTCATGGATCTGGGTACTGCAGGACTACTGCCCCCTGCCATACAAACTCTTCTGTGTGTTGCTGTGCACATGATGGTGTCAGTTATGCCAAGTTACGTAGCAGTTACAACCCATGTGGTCATAAGACATCCATACCACCTACTGTGTTTGTACAGTGTTAGACAGAGGCTGCTGAAGTACATACCTTGAGTACATACTGTTGATTGTTAGGTATCCTGTGGCCCAGTGTGTCTTTCCTATTGTACAATGTGAATGGCTTGGCCTGGACAGCAGCTGTGAACCTTTCCAACCTACTGTATGAGTGTAACTGGTCCACTGTAGCATCACTCCATTGATATAGTTGTCAGTGTCTGAACAGCTATATGGCATAGCATGTAGAACTGTAGTAGTACACGATGACAGGTTACCATGTCAACAAACTTGTGGATGTTGTTTTGCCTATGACCTCTCTGTGGGTATATGTTACAGGCAATGATTGTCATTTGTGTGGGTGGCACATACAGTGTCCAGTTGTTCAGGGATCAACTGTAGGCATAGTGGCTGTTCCATATTGTATGCACCTACCTCTTATGTTTCGTACTGCACATATAACTGCGTGTGTGTAGTCACATGTATATATATATATATATATATATATATATATATATATATATATATATATATATATATATATATATATATATATATATATATATATATATGGGTTCATATGATACCGTCGACAACTGACTAAATCGACAACCAGCCCTGCAGCACCAATTTACCGAAACCGCACAGCATCGACAGTTGAAATAACCGACACCGACTCTACCGACAACGCGCTACACCGACATCATATTACACCTAACGGGTATTAACATGTGTGAGGTAGGGGAGGTATTGCTAAACTTATGTCACTCAGTCTAACATTATAAATACCTCCCCTACCTCACACATGTTAATTCCCGTTAGGTGTAATACGCGATGTCGGTGTAGCGTTGTCGGTAGAGTCGGTGTCGGTAATTTCAACTGTCGATGTGCGGTTTCGTAAATTGGTGCTGCAGGGCCGGGTTGTCGATTTAGTCAGTTGTCGACGGTATCATATGAACCCATATATATATATATATATATATATATATATATATATATATATATATATATATATATATATATATATATATATATATATATATATATATATATATATATAAAATCATGTTTACCTGTATCTGCATATCTGTGTCTGTGTATCTGAAGCCTGGTAATGTTGATGGCATCCACATAATACATTCCCCATGGGAGCCAGAACATACTGCATGATATGTTACCAATAACAGCCTGACATCATACAGGTGGGATGTAGCACAGGTAACATCATGTGCCCATTTTGCCACTGGCCCTGGTTATGGTATTGCCAACACTTGGTAGTGTATTGCAGGCCGGACATGTTTGGCTGGGGGGATATCTATTCGTACGACCCATATAGTGTGTGTTGCCTCTCAACCCCATTAACGTAACATGTAGCCTGTTACACTCCACTCCCTAACAGCTACATGTGCCTTGCAGTACCAGCACAACAGTGTTGCACCAATGGGTTGGTAGTCATGGGAATCCGATTGAGGTCTGCCACGTGTGTGTATATGCACATGTCTGCGTATCTATAGGGTACACCGGTCCGAGTCCACATACTCCTATTACAATACACATTGCCACACAGTAGTACAGATATTGTTGTTGTCGCACATAGGTGTGGCAATGCAATGCAACACCCTACTATGCCTGTGGCATGTGCATCACATGCATATCCCTGTGGTACCACTGTTGTGATATGCAATGGGTTGTTTTTGCATCGTGGTCACTGTGTGATAGTGGGTATGTCAGAGAATCTAGATGGGTTCTAGTGTGTACAATACCCATTGGGGTATGTGGGTGTTTACACCATGGTACATCTGGTATATGGCCCATGTACCACTCTCAGGTGGTCAATGTCACCATCACCCATACAGGTAACAGAAAACAGGATACGGAGATGTGTGTCTACCCATTATGTGTCGGTCAATGTGTATATGATTATATGACACATTATGTATTCACCATATACAAACATTACATCCCTCATTACCATATTGTACGTGTCTGTGGATGGTCTGAATGTAGCACGTGACCTGGTACAACCTCACCCTACAGACAGTGTCATGTGTGCAATGACAGCCACACAGTTCAGTAGCACTACATACCGGGGTTGGGGTCTAGACACAGTGTCGCCAAGTAAGGATGTGTGTGTATGTGGATGTCTTAACATAAGGGTGCAGATCATACCTGTAGAGGCAGGCCACCGGTCACATTTGCACAGCCAATAGCTGTTATACATACCTGCGGCATGTGTGCAACTGTACACCACATATGTCACGGCCATGGTGTCACCACACTGATATACCCCTGTGAAATATGACTGCGAACCATCCTCCTGCTGACACATGTATGCCTACAGAACAAATGGATGACAGTATGGGGATATCAATTGGTGTTACCAACAGCTGGGATGCATCCTAGCTGCATGGCTACACTACCTGACATTTATGCAGTACACATTACCCCTGACTACATTCTACACTGCAGCACATTGCAGCACTCTTATCACAGTCACTGTGTGCATCAGAACCATGTTAGCCTGTCCCTTCATTGATGTTAGGGATGGCAGGGATGTAGCACAGGTTTCATCATATGCACAGGGTGTGTGGCAAGTGTGCCAGAGGCTGAGGGTGGTCCAAACATGTGTCACCATGTGTGTGGGTGAGGGGTGTGGTTCCTTGATTGGGGTGAGGTGATGTGGTGTGTGCTGGTATGGGGATGCCCTAGGTGTGGTTGCATAGTGTGTGGGTATGCATGCCCACAATTCTGCCATGTGGCTGTCGCACATGGGTAATGTTGGACAGCTGCAGACCATACCTGGCAGGGTGTGCAGTTCAGTGCCTCCGGACATGGACACGCCAACTGTGCCTGCCAGGGGGTCCATGGGCACATGCAGGTACAGACCTTGAGGTGCTACTCTCCCCTGATGATGACATATGTCCGCTGAAACCATGTCCCTCCTGGGCCTGGCCAGGGCCACATGCATGTGGCCTGCTGTGGTGTGGACAGCAGCCCCTGTGGTGTGCTGGGGCTGGTACTGCCACTACGGGAGCGGCTGTGCATCCTGGCATGTCCACTTTAACTGCCAGCTGCTGGTATCTGTGGCCTACATCCATGCAGATATCGCACCACTCCCAACACACATTCTAGCACAGACATACCATGGTTGAGAAGGCCAACCATCTCACCCCACCATCTATCCATGATCTCAGTATATTCATGGAAGGCAAAAGTGAGTTCATGGAGGTTGCCATTTACAGCTGCGAAAGCAGACCTCTGCAGCCTCAGGACCTATCTGGAATGCTTTTCCACACATGCCTGTGCCTCCATTACAGCCTGAAACATGCTCCTGGTGGTACCAGTTGTGGCGCCTCTGCCAGGGTCAGGATGACCTGTGGTCCTCCCACAAGCACCATAGTACATCTGCTGATGTGGTGACCTTCAGGACATCCAGCTATGCTGACTGTGACCCGACACAGTTGGCATGGACACCACACTTTCCTGGCCATTGCCACCAAGTATCAACTGTCCCTCTGCTATGGCCACATGTGATGGGGTTGTAGGGGCAGTGTAACTGTGTGTGTGGGCTTGATGTGGCTAGGAGGGTGATGACACATGTTGGTGCAGTGCGGCCTCTGACAACCCTACCTGTGCCTCACCTGTACCTTCATCATCATCGGTGTCTGTAGGGGCACCTACCTCAGTATGCGAGCAGGAGGGACCCTGACCCACCTCGCCACCTGTGGGGGAAACAAATACACACATTAAGACCTGTACAGCAGTGCATAACAGTACACACACTCACACTGACAGCCATCTTACAACCTCACCTTCCCTGTGTTTGCAGACAGTCCCACAGTCAGTTACATATGTTCCCCTTCCTGCATGGCACTTGCTAATACACATGCATCACTACAGCCCATTAACATATCATCCCTCCCCATGCCTACATGTGTAGTTACCACACCTGACCTGTTACTCCATCGCCTCCCTGACCTGGGTGGAGTAGGTTGTACATGGCCTCACAGCTGTCACCCTGTATTACCTGTGTATGGGCAGTAATGGTGTACAAGGCCCCTATATGGTTGGGGCTGCTACATTCACTACATATGTCACACACCAAAGCCTCCTACTACAGTCTTGCTCAGTCCATGCCACATCTGCTGCACAAGCGACCCATTGTGCGGATGACAGTACTACCTGGATACACTCACTGATGTGCTATGGTAATTTCCCATTGCATTTGTAGTGCTGCATATGTGGGTAGCCAGTTACCTATCTGCTGCTGGCAATATGATGTGTATACCTGGTATGTCCCGCACCTCCCAATGCATGCTCCATGCTACAGCCCTTGTTATGCTATCAGCTGTCCTGTGTTCACATACCTGACAGGTTGTCCTGGTGTCCCATGTCTCACTCCATGTACAGCACAATCCCAAGGGGAAGTACCACCATGTGGTCAATCCCACTATCGCCTGTGCATACATGGACACACACACACACACACACACACACACACACACACACACACACACACACACACACACACACACACACACACACATGCGTGCACATACACACATCTGACATGCATCATTCGCATTCCACTAGATTGCATCTACGAACACAACCGAGTCACACACACATCCCACACTCCTACATGTGGAGTTGCACAGCATTTGTACACACAGTCCTCGCATTAGCCTTCTGTCAACAAGCATTGCACATGGAGCTCAACAGCATGCAGTGCAACTATAGTGATATCATGCTAGAGGCAGTATACATGTGTGTGAGGCATGGGCTTTGTTGGTAGGTGATGGCCTCTCCTTGTGTTAACACTGCACCCATGTACAATGAGTTACTGTGGCCTGTTCTGCACCCTGCCTAGTACTGTGCACCATACCTCACAGGTGTAGACACCATTGATGCATCTGTAGTACTGTGTCGGTTATGTCAGCTCCACTGCTCACAGCCCCTGTGTGTTGTAGCAACACATACCTGGGATGGTATGTGAACAGCTATCAGTTGTGGCTGCCTGATGTCTGCGTTACAGATGACAACATCAGCAGTGCATGTATGACCTGTATATGACTATTACCCTGACAACCAGCGGACCTTACCATGGCTGTGAGGGGTGCCCTACACATGCCCCAGACCTCTACATGGTTGCAAGGTCTACTCATGTGCACATCCCTTGGAGTGCACACACTGCTGTGATGAGTGCTGTGGGGTCAGGGTTACATCTACAATGGTTACTTAACCTGCTTGTGTTCAGCTGCAGCCATGGTGGTGTTGAGTCACACATGTCCCTACTTTAGACCATTTGTCCTGACACATGTCACATCCCTGTGGACACATTGCACATTGACAGGATGTTAGTTATCTTGCATGTGTCTGTTGTACCCTTCCGATACCCCAGCATGGTCTGTACTGTGATGCAGTGCATTTCTCAGCAACAAACGTGAACATGTACAGCATGCATTATGGGTACGTGTGTTAGACATGTGCATGGGGGATAGCCCATAGCTATTACATGCCCAGTTAATCATCAAGCATGAACACGAACCATACTCACTGGCTACGGGCTGCTGCTATGGTTGTATTCTAGAGGGACCTACATAGGAGTGAGGGAAAGCTGATGTCAGTGGCCACAGCTGTGGCATTCATAACAGGTGAGGGCAGCATTACTTTACATCAACAGTAGAATTACACAATATTACAGCTTCTACAGAACTGTTTATTACTACTACACAGCAGCAGACAAAGTATATGACATCTCATTTCTCCATGATGTACCTGTACAGCTGCAGATGCATACACACGAGTGGTGTACCGATGTGCCCTGGGGCCTTACCTGCACTCTCCTCAGCTGGTGTGTCATTGGTACCCACCTCCAAGATGTGCCCTGCCAGGTGCTGATGTTGTGGGCAGACAGGTGTCACTAGGCTGCTGAGAAACTCCTCCACACGGGTGAGGGGTGGATGGGCGGGTTACCCCTCCCTGTTGCAAGGTGGTCCCCCCTTATGGCAGTTGCACACTGACATACATGGCGAATTAGGTCGGTGCAATGATGCCGGACCTGCTCATAGCTGCGGTTCTGCAGTCCAACATCATTGACCCTGTGGACTACCTCGTTACACAGGGTGGTCCTATCCTGCTGATCATGGGCTGTCCAGCCAAAAAGAAGAATGTAGTGCTGTACCAGGTGGTCGATGATGATAGCCATTTGCGACATGATTCCTGGAAGACATAAAGATGGAAACAGGTATGAGCCACCCATACAGCAGGGTTACCATAGTTCTTAATACACATATATATCTCCCCCCACCATATCAGCTACAACACGTTCACAGACTGAAATTGTTATGTCAGCTGCTTACCTACCATTAGGACATATGTTGTATTGTACCAAGCTTCGTGCTATGTGTATGTGCCATGCTTTGTGCTATGTGTTTGTAGCCATGCTCCCTGATGGGACACTTATCTTTGCTGGCCTGTTACAGACTATTGCACCTGCATGCCATTGTCAGTGCCAGTATATACATGCATATATCTATATATATATATATATATATATATATATATATATATATATATATATATATATATATATATATATATATATATATATATATATATATATATATATATATATATATATATATATATATATATATATATGTGTATGAATATACATCTATGTAAATATATTTGTAGATATATGTTGTACATTGTTGATATACCTATGTCTATATGAGGGTCTGTATCTGTACACATACACATTACAGTCCATATCACATAGATATGTGGAGTGCATATATACATCCGGTCCGCATTCTGTAACCTTCTTTCATTCACAGCTGCACTGTTCTGCCTTGCTACAGCACAGACAGGTGCCACATGTGAATGCAGCTTAACATTAGGGTGGTAACTATGGTGTGAAATTGCTGGTACACCTATTGTACACCTATGGCATTTGTGCATGATACATTACACATTCACATGACTGTCCTGCAAATGCTGTGTACTGACACACATGTCTATCATGATGGCAGTACATCCACCAACAGCTATTCTCCACACTAACATAGCATACACAGATATCATGGCTAACATCTTTGACATTCATTGCTGATCTGCACAGTTGGCGGATATGTCCCACTGCTTACAAGGACAGACAGTATTGTCCAGAGCAGTTGTTCAGTGGGACATCATTACAGGGACAACTACAGATGGCACATATCAAACATTCTACAACATACATCCTATTAATCTATACCACATCCTACATTAAATTACATACAGTTGTGTTTTACATACCTTTTAGTGTTTAGATGGATGTGACACCTTCCTGGTTGTGGTCTGTAGTACTGTGTTCCCCACTGTGTAAGTTCCGTGGTATACGTATGTTTTCAATATCCTTTTTCCTTGGTTGGTTTCCTCTTCTTTTATCTTTTTTCTTTCTCTCTCTCTCTCTCTCTCTCCCTCTCCAGTAGAGCAAATGAGTCAGTTTGAATGGATTACAGCATAGCTTTTGTAGGTGATGCACATGATCAGGTGATGGGCTATGCACCAATCAGTGTGCAGCATTTGCTCACTGCGTGTAGCCTGCTGTGTAGTGATTCTGTTAACCATCGTCATGGCAATCCAGAACTATAAAATGTTTACTCATGTGGGTGTTGTCCCTTCACCTTTCCAGTATGAAGGACATCCTTCCTGTATGTTGGTAGCAGTGTTACAGATGGCAGGTTGTGGTACCTACTACAGCGGGGCTTGCAGACACAGGACAACTACACAATCTTAGGTTGTTCCAGACCTACAGACAGAGTGAGTGGTGTTGTTATGTGCTTTGTATATTGCTGGTCTTGCAGTGTTTGCGTGTACATAGTAGTTTAGGATGGAATGCAGTCTGTCTGCATAGCTCTCAAAAGTGGGCCTATTCACATGATGGCCAGTGGATTGTCTGTTTGCTTTTGCCTATGCACCACACAGGGCTTGTCCTAGATATATCCCCGGCAAGCTATCTGTTGCATGCTATCAGTACATGGCTACTACCAGTTCTGTTCCTGATGTGTTATTCCTGCATAAGGGTATGTTGCATCGAATCCTGTAACACCCGCAATGTGCAGGATGTGTAACAGCAATATTACGGGTATGGTCCTGTGTTCCTGCCTCCATCCTCAACATATATGGCTTTGTCCTGCTGTGATACGGTTAGGGGTTGTTCGGTAGTGGCCTATGATAATATACTGCTGGCATTCCTGCTATCATCCCAGTCATATCGTGGATGCCCATGACATTTGTTTGTCAGGTTCCATACATGGGACAGATACATAGACATTATCACAGGTAATAAATGTCCCCCTAGGCCTTTACTACAGGGTGTAACTGGCAGCTGCTGGCCTACATCAGTTATTGTTTATTGTTACCTATCTTGATGGCAAATCCTTTGGCCACAGTAGTACGAATTGATGGGCCTGTCCTGGACAGCATAGTATGTTATATATCCGCACTGTCTGCATCTACTTTTCTGTGTGGGCCTTGCATTCCTCACTGATTACATAAGTGCAGATCTATGCACTGTCGGTAATGGCATACATTATTGTAAAATACACCATTGCAAGATGGCTGTGTATACATATCTGTGTGTCGTCTCATATCCTATGAATAGTGAGTGGGCTATGTGTAATTCTGTACTCCTGTTCAAGCGTAAATGTCATTTAGTAGGTTATACAGCAAAACGATTATGTTACACTGATTTCACACGGGAAATGGAATGTGCTGCAGTGGGACCCGAACCGAGAATGTGTGCGTAATAGGCGGATGCTCTGCCCACTACACTATTGCAGCTCTGCATAAGTTGCATATTCCTACATTAATGGCATACCCATGCTCCCTTTCCCTGGCCCCTGAGCTCCACGTACTCAGCATCCATCCATTCTGCAGTTGATAGCCCTGCCATACCACACCTCCACACATTTCCCTCTCTGCACATCTCGGCATTCCTCCATATTACTGTCTCGATGCACCCTTCTGCAAGCTCTTCATCAGTTTAGTCCACATACATTTGAGCCTTCCCTTCATCCATCTCCGATACTGGTGGGAATATTATTGTGAGCCATAACGTCTGGTGCGTCCCGACAGGGATGGACCTGTTGTTGTGTCACGAGTACACTTTGCTGGTCTACACTGTTTCTCCCACTGGTAGCATCCTGCCAGGGTTTTCAGATGCAGTTGTTTGCTCACACACCAGACCAGCTTCATCTCCTGCTTCCGCAGATGAAACACATCCCCACACCATAGCCCCGTTTTCCATTCCTCTCTTCAGTATTATACGACACTATTGTTCTCACAGTATACGTGGACAGGCACTGTTCATTGGTACTCATAGACTGCTCAGAATACTGTGACTGAGCACTGTGCACATGTTTGCTGGTATTAATGTATATACTTACATACATTTCCTATACTGTTGACTGACTGTGCCGGATGATATGTTTGTGATAACAGCAGCTGATTGTATATCTGCCATGCCTTCGTGGTAACTCACTTGGACTATAGTGTGCAGGGGGGGATCTGGGAGTGCTGATTATGTTGTTACTGGCCACAATGAGGGCTGTGGGGTACAGCATGCCTAAGGCACTGCGGGGGAAGTGTAGGCAGGTATGCGCTGGTGTGTGCTAGGCTCAGACTTGCTGACCTCCGGTTATGGCATCTTACACTGGGTTGGCCTCCACATTGCTTAACCAGTGTGGGCATTGCTTACCACAGCCCACACAGGTGTACTCCCACTTGCTGCCACATACCCCTGTGCTACTTTATGTACATGTCATTATTATACATGCTTAAGTCAGGTGTGCATGTCAGGTATGACTGGTCATGAAGGTCAGTGTAAAGTTAAGTGGAATTCCAGTTTAGCATTTCTGGTTAGGCTACACTCAGGTATTCGAATTAGTTTTAGTTATGCCATACCTGTGTTGTAGAGTAGATGTGAATAGTGGAGGTGTAGGTGGGTAGGTGGAGGGGGGGACATTTTAACTGTATAGTAGGCCGTTCGACTGATTGGTGGGGGAGCGGTAGTGCAGGTTTGCAGGGTGTTGGGATATGTATGTGAGGCAGGACAGGAGGTGTCAGTGTCAGTAGTTGGTGTAGGGGTCTGGAGTGTTGGGAGTGGCAGACTTCGCAAGGTGGTGATCAAAGTGTGCTTGGGTTTTCCCTTCATGTGTTATTTACATGTGTAGTCTAGGACAACTGCAGTAATACACCTGGGTTGGGGTTCCAGATTCTGCCAATATAGTTGTGTGGAGGGTGTCACCTACCTGTGACTGTGAACATTACTACAAATGCAACAGGGGTCGATAGTTAAGTAGTGTTATTGAGCCATACAGAGGGGCTGATAGTGGGGACATGTCCAGGGATGTGCAGGATGGCTGATGGGGAGGTTCACAGCTGGCCATTTCTTCTACAGTGACAGCTGTGTATATACCCTGCATTTGGAGGTAGGTCTGGACAATCACACCCGTGGGTGGGGGGTAAGGACAGCAACATAGCTCTCAACCAATCAGATACAAATCTCAACAGACTCAGGGACAAATCCTCAAATAATCAGGGACAATCAGGGACAATCTTTAAATATTTGTACTATTAGCTTGCAACATTTGCAGATTAAGAGACAGTGGTATAATATAGATATTCTGACGTAAAACGTCTATAACTCTGGATTACTATCATTATTTATTAAGGGCGACTCACCACCTTTTCTTCAGCAGTCACCAGTTTTAAAAGGGATTAAGAGGGACAGACCTACAATCGGAGTCCATAACAGGGACGTCCCTAAAGATCGGGGACAGTTGAGAGGTCTGGTCAGCAATCATACCTTGTGATGCCAATTAGTTTGGCTTACATGCCTACAGTGGGGTGTTGCAACCATGTGTTCTTTGGTGTCATTTAGTGGGTTTGCAACAGCGCATCTGGTTATACTGTCCTTTGCCATGTAAACTAGACTTTGCTGCAGTGGGACTCGTACCAGGCGTGGCTGCTCGTTACGCGTCAGCACTGCCCAATGCACACAACTGCTTACATCCTTGGGGTGGTCCACATAGAACCGCTCCAGCCAACACTTGCACAGCTAGGCCCATAATGTCATACCCATAGTTCCCAGATCGCACTTCCTCTTCAGCAGTCTTCCTTACTCCAGGTGCAGGTTGGGTCTAAACACACCACTACACACTGCCAACTCTCCACTTATCAGGACCCATCACGTATGTTGTTTTGCCTCATGGGTCATCAGGCTTCCCCAGCCTTGTAGTTTGGGAACATGCGTGCCCTGCCGTAGGTTATCTGTGCAAAGGCTGGAAACCCGAATAGCCATTAAATTTTTGGCTTGTCCCGCAAGGGTCATTCTTGTCTTTGTTTCAAGATTAGACTTGGTAGGTTTTTCCCACTGGTAGTATCCTGCCTGTTGTCTGGGAAGCAGTGGTTTGTTTACTTTTATTGTGTGTTTGTATGTTTCACCTAGCTAGCTTGGGGGGGGGGGGTTGATGCTATGTGTTACACATTTGTTGATTGGGCCCCTCACCCCCATTGGCACGGCCTGTGAACACATGTAATTCTTAACTGCTGTATCATATCCTAGCTATATATATATGTGTATATTTACACACACCCGCATATATATATATGTATATATATATATATATATATATATATATATATATATATATATATATATATATCTACATATATATATATCTGTATTTGTATGCATACATATATGTAGATATTTGTATGCATACATATATATATATATATATATATATATATATATATATATATATATATATATATATATATATATATATAGCTGCACATATATATCTAAAGACATATGGATGTATGGGTGTCTGCAGATGTATATATCTATATGTGGGTATTTATATATATGTCTGTCTATGTATGTATACATTTGTACCGCAGAGAGGGAGTTGTATGTCTCCATGTAGTTATGGGTATATATACACACGGGTTCACTTTATAATTTCGAAACACTGAAATACTGAATTTCAGTATTTCGAAATTATAAAGTCGAAAACTGAAAATCGTGAAAGTGCATAATCGCGAATTCGAATATCCGAAATCCGAGTGAGTGTTTTGTAAGGGTTTTGTGTGGGAGTTTGAGTGTGTCTGAATGTGTGTATGTATGTAAATGTGTGATGCTTGTGTGTGTGCGAGGGACTGTGAAATGTGTGGGTGCGTGTTTCCTTTTTGTGTCTGTGCGATCTCGGAGTTAGTATATATAAGTAGGGGGGGTGTGGGGAGTGCAGCCCCCCTGCTTACGTGTAGTGTAGGTTTGTTTGTGTTTTTGTGTTTGTGTGTGTTTTGTTTGTTGTAGTGTGGGTTGGACGATGTATGTGTTGTGTGGTGTATGTGTTCGTGATTGTGTGTTTCGTGATTGTGTGCTGTCGGGATTATGGACGTTCGACTTTATGATTTCAAAATACTGAAATTCGGTATTTCAGTATTTTGAAATTATAAAGTGAATCCATACACATGCATACCTCTACATATTAACATATACATCTGGTTATACCGATCTTTGCCATGTAAAATAGACTGTGCTGCAGTGGGACTCGTAGCGGGAGTGTCTGGCCATTGGGCGGCAGCTCTGCTCAGTGAACACTATTTCTTACATCCCTGGGGAGGTCCACATAGAAAAGAAGTATAGGCGCAGTCCAATACCAATAAAGGCTTCCTCCGTTATAGGGGTAAAAAATCCTTCAATGATGCACCACAGTTCCAAGTTCGAAGTTTATTGTATTACTAATAAAAATTAAAAATAATGATAAAAAATATCCAGATTAAGCGCTTTCATCTCCAGTACGGATACTTCATCAGAATCTGTGTTTTTACATGCATCCTCAGTTTAAATAACAAATCTAGTTGTTCAGTTAATTACTTTTAGATTCCTATAGGCTGGCCATTAATTAATACGGATTTTAACTCTTTGCTGGTGGAAATAATGTACAGAAAGTTTGAAACATGTTGTTGAAAACGTGCTGTTTAAACCACATATACACCAAAACAAAAGACCCCTGGCACAGACATCAAAAATCATAAAATGTTAAAAATGGTATTTAAAAATGTTGTATAAAACCATAATGAATAAATAAATGAATACATAATAAATAATGCTAATAAAAATATCCACTAAAAGTTCATTTAATTTACAATATTATATTCATTTTAAAAAATATATATGTATATATATAAACAATTCTGAAAAATCTCAAAAAATCTCAAAAGAAATCCCACATAGACCCACTCCAGCAAACACCTGCACGCCTAGACCCATAATTACATACCCATAGTTCCCCCACCCGTGCCTCGTCTACAGCACTCATCCTTACTCTGGGTGCAGGTCGGGTTTAAACACACCACTACACAATGCCCACTCTCCACTTCACAGGACCCATCTCGTACGTTGTCTCGACCCATGGGTCATCAGGCTTTCCCACCCTTGTAGTCTGGATATGTACACGCCCCGCCTTGATAGGTCATCACACGGGCTTCTTCCTATAACAAGTCATTTTTGGGATGTCCTGCAAGGGACGCCCCTGTCTCTGTTCCAAAATTAGATTTCTCAGGTCCACTGAGTCCCCCCCCCCACCATTGTATCCTGTCTGTGGTCTGGGGAGCAGTGGATCATTTACATTGTTTGTGGGTTTGTTTGTATGTTTCCCCTGTCCGGCTGGGGGGGGGGGGGGTTCATGCTACATGTTACACATTTCTTGCTTGGGCGCCTCACCTCCATTGGCATGGCCTGTGAACATTTGCCATTCTTAAGTGCTGTATCTTATCATAGCTATATATCTGTGTATATCTACACACACACACACACACACACACATACACATACACATAAGTGTATATATATATATGTATATATGTATATATATATATATATATATATATATATATATATATATATACATACATATAATATATATATTGCTGTATATATATCTGAAGACATGTGGATGTATGGGGGTCTGCATATGTATATATGTATATGTGAGTATTTATTTATATGTTTATCTATGTATGTATACATATGTACTACAGAGAGGGTGAGGTATATATCTATTTAGTTATAGGTATTTATACATATACCTGTAAATCTTTAGCTACATATCCGGTTGACTGGTATTGCTGGATACTGTGTTTCGTGTGCATACTGCCCAAACTTGTGTGCCACGTATACTTTGCGATACCTACCACTACATCCATTGGTCTACGCAGAGTCACACATGACAGCTATTGTTAATACCAGGAATACATTCGTCCCATGCGGGACAACCCAAACATTGGGTATTCAATCTTCGTCTACACCTAGGGTTACATAGGTACCCCTGGCTATGTGCATGGTCTCCGTTGTGTACCACACCAAGGATACTTGGGTGTTCCGAGGGGGGACAATGTGTGGTGGTGTGGTAGCTATGGGTCGGTAACCAGGGTAGGGCTAAAAAATCTAAAAAATGTAAGTTAGATACCGTATCTAACTTACATTTTTTAGATATTTAATTATTTATGCAAGTCATGGATTTATATGATATTTATATAATGAAAGATAGTTAGGGTCCTTTAGAGGTGCCTATCATTTTGTCTGATTTTTCTGATTTTTTGATATTTAGATTGAATATAAATACAAACAAAAAGTTTTTGTAATAGTATTTTATGATTTTATAATATTTATTAGGGGTTTTTAATAACATGTAAAACCAAGTTTTTTATATTGTTGCCATAGCTTTTAAGGCATTGCAATAAATTGTAAGTCAGGAAGCAAGGGCACTTTAAATATGAAGTAGTTTTAACTAATGGTTCAATCAAGGATTTAACTGTTTAATTGTTTAATTATGTTGAATGTGAGTATAAAATGGAGGTTTTTATGGCTGTTGAGTTGTCTGATGAAGATGGGGCATGTGCCTCGATGAAAGCGCTTACAATAAATTGGTCTTTGTGAAGTATAAAGTAGCTAACTTGCTTTTTTATATGTCTAACTATGTCGGAATATACCAAAGGAGACATATATCTGCGTACATATGTCACTTGATGTGTATATGTGGACATATAGATTTTGACATATATATATATGGGTTCCTATGAGTTCATCGAACTGTCAAATCACCGACACTCACCTCTTTGACACCAAACCATCGACATTCATATCAGCGACAATTCCGGTAAGCGATCTTCCCCCTTTCAGGACCCATGGTAGCGCTTGTTTCTCTGGTACGACATCAATAACAACGCTTTCAAGGTAAAGTATACAGAATCACGTACACCCTACTCGTTGTAACACAGGAACAAGCGCTACCATGGGTCCTGAAGGGGAAGATCGCTTGCGGGTCGCTGATATGAATGTCGATGTCGAAGAGGTGAGTGTCGATTTGACAGTTTGATGAACTCATAAATATATATATATTTATATATATATATATATATATATATATATATATATATATATATATATATATATGTGTGTGTGTGCTTGTGTGTGTGTAGTTGTCAGCATTTGCATGTATAGCTGTTCATATATTTGTATTTATATATGTATATCTCTGGATATTTTTATATATGTATATATATGACTACATCTATAGATATGTTGTATCCATTTAGTTAGTGATATATTTGCAGACACACGCCCATCTAGCTGTAGGTATACATTATCTGTACTGTTGCATGACTGGGCTGGGGTTATGTTTCTGACAACATATAATTTTTGCATATCTGGCATGGCTTGGTGGAAAATCGTTTTGTGTATGGCGTGCATGGTCCTGGGTTCCGGCCTTGCGGAGGCTGTTTGTTTTGTTCCTGGGCAGAACATTGGCCATTGGATACGGTGTGTTTAAGGCACTTTCAAGCGGTTGTTAGAGGGTTTGCACAGAGGTAAGCACTGCTGACTTCCAATCACAGTGTCTTACACATAGTTAGCTTCTCCTTTGCTTAATCTGTGTCGGCGGTGCTTCACCCCACCCACATGCACTTGCACATGCTGACTAGTGCTTACATATGCTTACTACTGCTTATCTGTGCTTTCGCCTGCTTACTGCTGACTTATTCATTATGGTACTGACTCTTCCTATGTGCATTTAATGCAGTACTCCAGTTCACATTTAAATGTTATTTAGTAGGTTATACAGCAATAAAATGTAAATATATGTTCGTATACAGATTTCACATGGAAAGTGGTATGTGCTGCAATGGGACTCAAACCAGGAATGCCTGCTCTTTAGGCGGATGTTCTGACCACTACACTATTGCTGTGCTGTTTCATTTGCATATACCTTCCTTGTTATCCTCTTTAGCCTTTTAAGCTGCTTTAACTGTTGCTAAGCAATAGGCACACCCGTGCCCCTACTGTTAGTTGTACTCGGAATTTTAGAGATAAGTACAGGGGTTACTTCTTTTTATTTTTATGTCCTGTTGCTGTTGTACACATGGGGGACTGTTGGTGGGGATATGCGGACACCTATGAGAGGTCTCGCTCATTTATTTACAGTTTCTGCTGTTCTACTTTGCAGGGGCATGTTTATTCTGAGATCTGTGCTCTCAGACATGCCCCCTGCACTTGTCCACGCTCTGTGTAGGATTAGGAGGTCAGGCGTGCCTTCATTAATATGCTTGATGCGCTGCCATCCTCCTCCTAAATGGCCGCTTCCATGCAGGACTAGAATAGTCCTGCAGGGAAGATTAGTGAATCTGGGGGTGTTTCAGTTGATATTATCAAAATATATGTGCAGAAACTTTGGATATATTTATCAGCTCTGTCACTGTTATCCAGCACTCCAGAATTTCTACAGAGTGTTATTGTTTATCAGCACTGTTATTAAAGACAGTCCCCTGGATTCTGCAAGCCCTGCATGGTGTGCAGGACTAGTGCAGGATCTCCAGCAGGCAATATGTCTGCCGTGCGATCCAGGAATAACCTGCAGGGATGTGCACAAGTGCTCCTGCACTAGTCCTGCACAGACTCAGCCCCTGTATGAAAATTACCCCATTTGCAGGAGGAATCCATGCAAATGAGGTGAATTTGCGATCCAGGAAGCTGGAAACCGACCGTGCAGAAGTAGTGTAATCTGCAGAAATGTACTCCACCAGTAACGGAGTACATTTCTGCAAATTTCAAAATGGAGCCATGACAGTTCCAAATAAAGGATGGATGTCATGTAGAAAGCATGCCAATGACCAACTATAAGGCCATTGGCATGGAAAACATTTGCAAAAATAAAAAAAGTCAACTTTTATTTTTTTTTAGCCGATCTCGGCTGTTTAAGCGTAGGGCAGTGGTGTGCAAACGGGATCGGCTAGAAAATAAGAAAAAAAACATAAAATATGCATTCTAATCAAAATCACTATTTTGCCATTATACCCAATGGCAGGCAGAAGACAACATGGCAGGTGAATAGTGGTTGCTAAGGGAGGAGGCTCAGTGTGAGACATGTAACTATGCATCAGCAGGCAATCCTATGGAAATGAGGGGAATTATAGTGAATCCCAGATTTCCCCTGCATGCTAGTTAGCACCCGAGAGTGTAAGAGCAGGAATAGTTTGGTGC
Source organism: Protopterus annectens (assembly GCF_019279795.1). Taxonomy (NCBI): domain Eukaryota; kingdom Metazoa; phylum Chordata; order Ceratodontiformes; family Protopteridae; genus Protopterus; species Protopterus annectens. The sequence continues at coordinate 737,609,942 of NC_056744.1, forward strand.
AAGCCTAGGAGTTAACTGACATCATATGGGGGTGTGTCAAGCATACTGTAAGCAGACTGGAGCCCTGTGGTTCGGGTTTGCCCTTAGCTTAGCAGAGCTAAGCAAGGGGGTGTGTCTGAGGCTGCCTAGCACTCTTTACATTGCCTAAGCGGGTGTGCCCACCATGCACCGGGTTTTAAAGAAAAAAAAAGTAAACCAGGAAATCGCAGCTCTGTGCACATTTGAGCACTGTTGTTTGCGTGGCGCGCCCCCAGGCTTAAACAGGAAGGCAATGGAAAGGGAAAACAGCAGTAGGGAGGTAATCTAGGAGAACTAGCATAGCTGGCAGGTGATATGTATCAGAATCAGCCAATTACACAGGCAGCAGGCAAGCCCAGCCCAGCCCAGAACACTACTATAAACTATGCAGACACCTTTCCCTCTGTTTTTTTCCCCACATAGTGTGCACCACCGGTGTATACAAGCGGGGAAATTTTAACAAACAAAAACAACAGAATGATAGGGGCTGCAGCACGGAGACGGAGAAGGGTGTACAGACTCAGGGTAACCTACCAGGGGCTACATGAGCTGAAGATAGTGGAGCACTATAGGGTGGGCAGGGACCTCCTACAGCAAATTGTTGAGCTGTGCCAGCCACACCTGACACACAGAACTAACAGAATGGAACCCATCCTAGTGGATACCAAGGTATGTGTAGACCTAGAAATACTAGCTACAGGTACCTCCCAAAGTCCAACTGGGGATATCATGGGGATCACACAGGCATCAGCATCCAGAGTATTCCACCAGTTCCTGGATGTCGTGTCAGCACATGCCGGTGAGCACATATATTTCCTCAACACCCATGAGGTGTTGGCCGGCAATATGTGCCTCCTCCACCAATTAGCGGAATTCCCTGAGGTGGTGGGTGCTATAGACTGCATGCACATACCCATCAAAGCACCACCAGGTGAGCGGGGTACGGTCTACATCAACCGCAAGGGCTTCCCCTCTATCAGTTGCCAGGTCATGTGTGATACCCAGGGCATTCTAATGAATGTGTGTGCTCGCTGCCCTGGAAGCTATCACGATTCCCACATCTGGCATCTGACGCAGCTGTACCAGAGATTTGCCAATAGGGACATCACTTATGGTCAGCTAGTGGGGGATGCGGGTTACACACTGGAGCTGTGGCTGATGACATCCATCAGAAATGCACACACACCCAAACAAGAACGCCATAATGAGGCACACGCACAGACCAGAATAATAATAGAGCATGTGTTTGGGATGCTCAAGTCACAGTTCTGGTCCCTGGACACATAGGTTCACAGGTTCATAGGTGGGTACTAGGCTATCTGCCCGAGGGCATTTATAAGCATAGCCAGAGTATGCCGGCTTTCGCCGCCCCATTGATTAATTAACTGAGCCTCTGTCAAGCAGAGCCAATGAAGTGATCCCTGGGTGTATTTTCTGTTACCCATCCACTTATCAAGGCTTTTCTTGAAGAGTGTTAGTGAGGGGCTCTGCCTAATGTAGTTAGGAATTTTGTTCCAAAGCATGAGAAGTCTCTGTGACAGGAATCTATCCCTCCAACATGTTCTTTTTATTGTTGTGGTGAGGTTTAGCTCACTAGAGCGCATGGCTCACAGTGACTTGGATTTCTTTAGGTGGATCATGTCCATCAATTCTGAGTTGGACATGGCTTTGTAAGTCAGGCAGAGATCACCTCTGAGTAAGCGATATGCCACTGAGTACAGCCAGAGTTTTTTCAGTCGGGCTGCATAGGACATATGGTTGAGGCCAGTAATCCTCTTGGTGAGGTGCTTTTATGGTCTTTCCAGCTGTTGGAAGTGTCTTGTGAGGTACATCCCAAATGGGGCATTGTACTCTATGATGTGTCTGATGAGTAACGAGTAGAGGGGCACTATAACCTCTTTATTTCTAGATGTGAACCCCTTAGTAATTAGATGGGCCACATAGAAGGATTTCCTAACTACTTTGGCAATATGATTGTCAAAGGAGAGATTACTATCTACCTGGGTCCCCAGATCTCTTATTATCTCTACTGTATTAAGCGGGCTGCCGCCTATGTGGTAATTCGTGGGTGTTTTGTTTTTCCCAAACGGAATGACTATGCATGTTTTGGCATTTAGCTTGAGGCCATGACTTTGACACCAGGTGTCGGTCTCAGTAAGGCCTTTTTGAAGGATGTCCATGTCAGCTGAAGAGTCATTTATGGTTCCCAGTTTGCAGTCATCGGTGAACTTGGTTAGCCATAGTCCTCCTGTGTTTGCCTGCACTTCTGAGAAATATATGCCAACCAGTAGGGGTCCCAGAACCAAGTCTTGCGGGACACCACTTGTGACTGGTTTAGAGTTGGACCTGGAGCCTGCTATTCTTACTGTGTGAGTTCTGTCTGTAAGCCAGTTGGCAACCCATCTTGTGACGTAGGGGTTTATGTTCAGGTTTGTGAGTTTTTCTATAATACCCAAGTGAGGAATGGTGTTGAATGCCTTGGCAAGATCAAGGTAGCCTGTGCGAACCACCTTTCCCTTGTCTATGGCTTTGGTGACTGTCTCGAAGAAGTCAGCCAGGTTTAGTAGGCATGATCTGCCCTTAACAAAGCCGAACTGGGTCAGGTCAAGTGTTTGGAGGTTCCCAATGTCTTTGTTAATGAGTTCCATGATGATGCGCTCCATAGCTTTACAGACCAGGCTAGTAAGGCTTATGGGGTGATAGTTACCAGGGTCAGTTGTGGTCCGTCCTTTGTGGAGTGGAATTACCATTGCTGTGTGCTATTATATGGGCACATAGCCTGCGGAGAGGCTGAGGTTGAACAGCGTGTTTAGGTGGGGGGTTAGTTCATTCTGTAGTTCATGCAAGACGCAGCCTGGGACACCATCTGGCCCCATTGATGCTGTGTTTTTGGCTTTTGAAAGGGCTGTTTTCACCTGTGCTTCTGTGATTTCCAGGACACTACACTTTTCCAGTATTGTTGTGGGCCCTTTTGAAGGTGAGAGGGAGGTGAAGTTTGCACTGAATCTATCTGCCAGGATGTTGGCAATATCAGTAGGTTCAGTATTTTTTGTGCAATTTTGCACTAGCTCAGAGCATATCTGCGACTTGCCACTTAAATTCGTGACATAGCTAAAGAAGGCTTTGTGGTTATCTTTCGAATCCTTGGCTATTTTTCTTTTGAAGTTAACCTTGGATGATTTTATGAGGGTCCTTAGTTTCTTACTGATACTGATCAGGGATGTCTTTCCTTCTTGGGATTTGCTTTTTTTCTGAACTAGTTTCCTCCTTTTGTTGTATAACCTGTTTATGACAGGGGTCCACCAGACTGGTTTCCTTCTCTTAGGGGAGTGAGTCTTGGTTTTGTTAGGGATGGCACGATCTATGCATCCTTGTAGGTGCTCATAGAGTGCAATTGTAAAGGATTCTGCATCTTGGGCAGTGTTATCCTTTAGCGTGGGGGCTGTGGAACTTACCACCTCTGCCTTAAGGAAGGTGAAGTTTGCTTCAGAAAGGTTTTTCACTGTGGTTTCCTTGGTTGGGGTTGGTGGTGGGGTGTGGACATCCAGGGTGATTAGTTTATGGTCTGATCTAACCAGTGACGGGTTGACCTCTGGTACGGAACACCTGTCACCCATGTTGGTGATGACCAGGTCCAATATGTTGTGGCCTCTGGTAGGGGAGTTTACCAGCTGATCCAGGGCATTTGAGTTGATAAATTCCAGGAAGCGCTGAGCCTGGGAGTTTGTACTCAAGTAGTTTTCCCAGTTAATGGCAGGGTAATTGAAATCGACCAATATCAGGGTGTTCTGTAGGACCTTCATGTTTTCCAGTGTCTCCAGAAAAGCATCCACATCTGGTGGAGCCTTGCAGTACTCAACAGCTACATGTACCCAAATTGTTATTGTATGTGCTATGCTACACAATATGATCCTACTGAAACAGCTGCAGCAGGAACAGCAGGGGGCAGGGCCACACAGCCCCCCACCAATGCCAAGGCCTGCACAGGCACAGAGTGACGCAGAGGAGGAACAACCTGAGCCTGCCCCAGTAGGCAGATGGAGGCGTGCCCAGTATGCCATGGCCTTGGCAAAGAGTCAACACATAGCACATACACTGACACAGTAGGGACCCAGGGAATGACACCTCTCTCTGACTCGCGCATACAGTAAAAGGGATACCAAACATGACACTACCTGTGCTCAACCATGTATAGGGAGTGTACTATGCGCATCTGACATAAGCAGCCCCCAGCACCATCCTCAATACTGGCACACCCACAAGGTAAGTCACTCCCCTTACCGATTGCTGATTGGAGTAGTATATGTAGTTACTTGTATCTATGGTATGGATGTGTGCATGCAAGGGAATCAGGTGGCTGAATAGGATGCCAGCAGATAGTAGACACCTATAGTGGCAGCATGAGATCTGTAACAAATACAGGTGTTACCATAGTAGCCAGTACTACACATGTTGGCAAAACCCACTGCAGGAAATGTGCTGGGCCACATGTGTGTCCATATGACACACACATACCAGTCAGGGAGGTTCGCATACCCAACAACAGTCACAGCCAGCAGGACAGGTATAGACAAACACAAACAAAGGCTGTGCTAAGGTCACTGAATGATGCCTATGGGTAGTCTCCCCCCCAGGCCTACACAGACAGACCACATAAGTTCAGGCAGTGGGATGTTAGTTCTGAAGGGTAGGAACTCAGAAACTAATATGTATGTCAATCAAACGTAGGACCTGTAGTACACTGACATGCCTCTAGTCAGCATGATAGGTTAGAAAACAGAATGAAATGGAGTACCTGACATACCAGTACAGTCATAGCTAATGTGTACAAGTGTCAGATGTGCACCCCCCCAATCCTATGTAGCAATGTAGAAACAGTCAGGTGTGCCCCCATAGCCTATGTAGACATGTAGTAACAGTCAGGTGTCCCCCCATGTTATGTATAAATGTAGTAACAGTCAGGTGTGCCCCCTAATCCTATGCAAACATGTAGTAACAGTCAGGTGTGCCCCCCCAATCCTGTGTAGCAATGTAGAAAGAGTCAGGTGTGCCCCCCATAGCCTATCTATACATGTAGTAAAAGTCAGGTGTGCCCCCTCATCCTGGTTAGAAATGTAGAAACAGTCAGGTGTGTCTCCCCAACCCTACTTCAACATGTAGTAACAGTCAGGTGTGCCCCACCAATCCTGTATAGAAATGTATTAACAGTCTGGTGTTCCCCCCAATCTGATGTACACACATTGTAACAGTCAGGTGCCCCCCTCCAATCTGATGTAGAAATGTAGTAACAGTCAGGTGTGCCCCTCAATCATGTGTAGCAATGGAGAAACAGTCAGGTGTACCCCCCCCATAGCCTATGTAGACATGTAGTAACAGTCAAGTGTGCCCCCCAATCCTATGTAGAAATGTAGTAACATTTATGTGTAGGTATAATACCAGTGGAGCATGGATGCCCAGAAGTGACCAAGGTAGCAGGATAGATTTTAGCATTTGTACAATATGCAGGTATGTGTGTGTCAGGTTGGTGTGTGTTTCATATTGTGTGAGAGTGGTCAGTATGTATGCATGTTGAGGTATGCTTGCCATTGCCCACTACTGCCGATGACAGGGTCAAGTCCTCACAACTGCAGTGCCAAAGACAATTCCCACCAGTATAACACTTGCTAGCAGTAAGCCATTGTAAATGTCTGGTGGTTATATGTGTCACCATCTAAAAGATTGACATGGCATGGTTGTTGGGCTAGATATACAAGCAGTACACAGGGGAAAGTACCCCAGACATACAGTATATAATGTGTAACTTTGAAATGGACACACCCTTGGAACTGTACATACAGGTATGCATCACATTAAATGGGCCTGTAGTAGGGAATACCGGTATAGTCTGCCCGAACACTTGCAGATAACAAAGGTGGTAGGACTGATGTATTGGGAAACAGCTGCTGTACCTGCACATGCCACCATAACTGGAATGCCCCTTGCATATCTGTGCATCAGATGCAAGTAGTGTCCATTGCACACATGCACCCAGCTCACCCAAACACCACCCACATATCCCTGCTGTTGGGAATGGGTACAATATGACCCCCACCTGTATATGACAATATTGACAGAATGCAGCATGCAGTGCAGGTGAGCCATGCAGATGTGTCCCTAGCTGTAGGTAAGACCTTGCCAGCATCCACACCACCTGATCAGTACTGATAGAAAGTATTGACATGAACACCTAGCACACCTACCCTGTCACCCCAGGGGAATATACTGTATGGCAGTCTGGAACTGTAGGACTGACAGAATGCAACGGCCTACCACAGCTGGCCCACATCCCGATCAAATGGACTATAGGCCTCTGCCAAAGGCCTGTGTCTCACATGTACTGCCAATGCATGTTATGTCATGGACACCCACATAACAAAATAACACACTCCACATAAGCCATATGCAAGGCCATGTGGACAAACCACAGTAACATGTCCACCATGTCCCACTGCATGAACTGTGGACCAACACAAAACACAGCTGTGATGAGGTGATAACCTTAGGGAAAGTATCAGAGATTGTATGCATAATGTATGGCAGAGGATAGAACAATAGGGGGGTGGGAGCATGGGCAGCATGGAATATGCAAGGTCCGACACACAGCTGTGTGCACACACTATCCCTGGCTGCAAACACATAAATGGGTGGCTATAAACCTGCCCATACACCACAATAGGGGTAATGTCCTGACTCATGGCCCCTGCCTCTGGGTAACCTGTGTGAATCTGTACAACTGTGAGGTATTGCCACAGCAAGTTAAGGCCATACTGTCATGTCAATGGATGTACAAGTATGGGATCCTCTGCCAGCACTGTACCAAGGTGTTGAACCAGATACACAGACCCAGCAGCAAGTGTCTGCAGCTCCCCCTCTAGAATGGCATAACTTACTATGAATATGTAGGCATCTTCCCACAATACTGGACAAAGATGCATTCACCCTTGTTCCCCAGGACATCACTGTGAGCAAGAATGTCCACCTGACAGTATTTGAGGATATAAAACATCTCAGTGTATAACAGTACACACGTCTGAATATCTCTGCTAACACCAGTACCATGTAACAAAAGCAGCACAGACACAATCACCTACAGTACACACTATCCCTTGCACAGCTTGTCCCCATATTGCCAAATGATCTACGGATACCCTGAAGAAACAGTTTGCTACCTGTAGGTGTACAAAACAAAGGTCTGCACTGGAGTACAAACAACCTGGAATGGATCCACACATTCAATACAGAAGGGCATACTGGGCATGCTCACACACTTAGATAAATGAAGGCAATGTCAGACAACAACATACTGAAATGTCATATTGGGAGTGCTCACACACTTAAACAAATGAAGCCCATGTCCGCAAACAACAGCGGACCATACATATCTGACTGTTGCAGATGTTAGTGCATACACTCCTCAGTATGCACCAGTCATGCTTTGCACACACATTGGATAGGAATACAGACATATATCCAAGGACAACACACTAAAATAAGCCAAAAGTAGACATACATAGATGTGTGGAAGAGAGTGACTGTGACAAAGAGCCATCCATCACGAGGCCTGCCTCACCCAGCACACAGCCAAATGGCTACAACACATGATGTGTAAATGTCGCTCACTGTAGAAATTAGCCACTGGTATCCATCAGCATTACAGACTATGTGGTGCAAGTGCTAGCTGTGCATCATGAGTGTACAAGGCAGTAGTCATCTAGCAGCTGTATACAGGTACCTGCAGAATATAACCCTGCGTGTGCCTGCATGTGGTGTGTCAACCTCTAGATGAATGGGTTATGGCTCATGCACACACACTGCCCTCCCCATAGCCCTACTATGACAATCCTGCTGATGCCATCCACTTTGAAATACGCCTTTGGGAATTGAGTAGCCCAGTAATATCTGTGGTGCGCCCTAATACTGTGTAATGCTGTAGTGTGGTAAATAGTTAGGTAGGAGTTCTAATCCCAGACATGGCAACCGTGTGTGTGTGTGTGTGTGTGTGTGTGTGTGTGTGTGTGTGTGTGTGTGTGTGTATGTTTGTGTGCATCTTGGTCTGTGTAGAGAGCAATGCTTTTTACGTTAGTCATGCTCACTACAATTCAAATGTCCTACTTTGGCAAGGCTGTTGATGTCATTCACTGTGAAATGCAGCTTTGGGAAATGTGTAGCCCACTAATCTCCATGGTGTTTCCTATAACTGTGTGATGCCCTAGTTAAGTAGGTGTTCTAATCCCAGACAGGGCAACTGGTGTGTGTGTCTCTGTCTGTGTAGGGAACAATGCTTTTTAGGCTAGACACACTCACTACAGATCAAATGTCCTACTTTGGCAAGGCTGCTGATGTCATTCACTGTGAAATACACCTTTGGGAAAGGTGTAGCCCAGTAATCTACATGGCACGTCCTATAACTACATAATGCTGTAGTGTGATAAACTAGTTAGGTAGTTCTAATACCAGACATGGCAACTATGTGTGTGTCTCTCTGCCTGTGTAGTGAACAATGCTTTTGAGGCTAGTCACACTCACTATAGATCAAGTGCCTTACTTTGGCAAGGCTGCTGATGTCATTCACTGTGAAATACACCTTTGAGAAAGATGTAGCCCAGTAATCTCCATGGCGTGTCCTATAACAGCGTAATACTGTAGTGTGATATAGAACTCTGGCAGGGGTTCTATTCCCACACATGGCAAGTGTGGATGTTTGTTTGTGTGTTTCTACGTCTATGTAGGAAGCAATCCCTTTTAGGCTAGTCACACTCACTACAGATCAAATGCCCTACTTTGGCAAGGCTGCTGATGTCATTCACTGTAAAATACACCTTTGAGAACACTGTAGCCCAGTAATCTCTGTGACGTGTCCTATAACAGCATAACGCTGTATTGTGATATAGTACTGTGGTAGGGGCTCTATTTCCACACATGGCAAGTATGGATGTTGTTGTGTGTATTTCTATGTCTGTGTAGGGAGCAATGCCTTTTAGGCTAGTCACACTCACTACAGATCAAATGCCCTACTTTGGCAAGGCTGCTGATGTCATTCACTGTGAAATACACCTTTGGGGAAGAAATTCACCAGTAATCTCCAAGGCACTTCCTATAACTGAGTAATGCTGTAGTGTAATAAACTAGTTATGTAGGAGTTCTAATCCCAGACATGGCATGTGTGTGTCTGTGTTTGTCACTCGTATCCTGTGTGGAGGTGGCTGTGTGTGTAACAACTGGACTCACTGGGGAGTGGGTTTTGCAAATTTCTTATATGGTGGCCCTATTATATGTCACAATGTCCACCATACAAGGATAACAGATTTGAAATTGCTGAGAGGCTGGGGTGCCAATCCATACCCCTACACGTGACACCAAGGCCTGGTGAGCAAAGTTATCAACCCTTGTATTACCCAGAGAACACTTCCAACCCATGCCTCATACACAAACACACTTGCCTAGGCAACAACTGATATGGTGGTAGTACCCTGCATATTGCCCACAGATAGTCACCATGGTGTGATGGCAGTGAACTACAGAGGGCATAGCACCCTGTCCATCAGTACAACAGGCACATACATCCAGACAGTGCACCTTCACTATGTTCCCCACTGGACACCTGCAACACCTGTGGTGCCATCAAATGTGATCCACAAAGGACATACCATGCCTTAAACACATGCCCTGTATGGACAGATGCCACTGACACCAGGGAATACCTGTATCATGCTATTATTGTAGGTGCAGAGTCAACCTGCTGTCCATTACCTGTTCCCGCCACATGAGGCCAGGACTGGCACATCTGATGATAACAATCTGTGTACACAACATGGGCCAGATACCTCAGGTACAGTTCCACATGTCACTGAACATGCATGTGGGACATGTGCACATCCCAGACACCATCCATGTCATGGAGTAAAGAACACATACATGTCAAGCAATGCACAGCAATGGCCACACACAATAGTTAGGTGACTGGATGGTGAATACAATACCCACCTTTGTGGGCCAATCCAGACACTACACGCTTGAGACACACTGCAGACCATCATCTAGCCTTGTATAGCATTATGGCACAGTCAACCACTACACACCCATAAAGCAATGCACTCATGATGTCAGTACTGGCACCCTGTGTCTGTGTGTGTGTGTGTGTGTGTGTGTGTGTGTGTGTGTGTGTGTGTGTGTGTGTGTGTGTGTGTGTGTGTGTGTGTGTGTGTGTGTGTGTGTGGTGTATGATGCTTCTGACCACATTCACACTCACTACAACCCCAATGGCATACTGAAGCATGTTGTCTGATGTCAGACACCTCCACATACCCTTTATCCCATATAACCTCTGGATAACCCCTGTGGTGCATGTGATACCGGCACAGTACTGTATTGTGGCAAACTAACTAGTGAGGAGGTATATTCCTGACCTTGCCAGTGTGTCAATGTGTGTGGGTCCCTGAGTGTGGCTGTGTTGACGCTGACACCTGTTCATGCGGACAGGCACATGTACTATACCTACCATATCGCTACCATATCACTGTTGCAGATGTCGCTCACCATCACATATACGTTTGGAGAGCTACTGAACATGTGAGCTATGTGGCACATCCAATAACTGTATAGACATGTGATAGCAATACACAGTCAGTCAGGGGTTTGATACCCTGTACTGGTAGGTGTGTGACACAAACATGCTTAGGTTTTACTCTCCCACCTCCTCCTTGACCTATCTTTGCCTCTGTCTGCCTCTCTCAATCCCTCTGTGGTGGATGTGGAGATGTACACCTGCTTTGCTTAAGCAGCAGCATGTGTTTTGTAAGTGATGCTCATGATCAGCTGATGGCCTCTGGTAACATTCCTATAGCCAATTGCATGGAAACATACTCCAATATCTAGGAACATCATGTTGGTGTTGGGCCTTTTCATTCACTGTGAGCAGGACCTAGATCTGTTGTTTGGCAAACAGCATCACAGTTGGATTGGGGATTTACCTCTAACAACATACACTGTGAAAACAGGCCAACACACAGGAGGGGGATGTGCCTGACATGACTACAGAATGTAAGTGTCGCTATTCTGCATTTGGAGTAATGTTAGCTTAACAGGGTGTGTGTGGATATGGCTGGTCTACATGTTTTAATACCTGTGATGACAGTGCTAAGTTTCTGAAAAAAAAAACATCTGTAGCGTCATCTGCAGACTGGGCAGTTTGTGGTGCCTTTTGTTTCTTGTGTTACTCACAGACCACCTATCTGTGTACTGCAGAAGCATAGTGTGAGGATTGCAGACAGTACATGGTGACAGACATGAGAGTTACTGACTTAATTTCCCTCACAGAACATATGTCACAACAAACACTGTTACAACAGTAAATGTATAAGGTTATCACAGCAACATGTCAATATTGGCCCTGTGTTTGTGCCTCCAGCTGCAACTCTGTCAACCTGTGTACATATGTCATGCGGTAAGAGGTGCATATGTTCCGTACACCATAATTTAGTGGCATCATATCTGATAACAAGCCAGTGAGATATCAGACTGTGACACATGTTATGTATAGTAGGGGTTATCTTTGAGGACATAACCTGGGTATTCTGTGGTTGTGTGTACAGTACTGAAGTCTGTGTACTTATGGTGATTGTTGACAGTGTGTGTATTGTGAATATGTACCTTGGCCTGTTTACAGACTGTGGTAGATATCATTGTTTTTTGTCCTGTTCTATCTGATGTTACGTGCTGCTCCACTGTATGTTACCCTATCAGCTTACATATTTGTAAGGTCAAACACACACATGTCTCATATCATAGACAGGCATCAGACCAAACTGTGTAGTGGCCCACTATACGTAGCATTACGGTGTGAGTGGCACATATGAGGATGGTGTTGATCAGATAGTCCATATACTGTAATATTATGCTAGCTACTATACGTGGCTGTGGCTGTGTTCACATTGGTTGTGGTTATGCACTTTCACACATGTGTCTGTTACTCTGTGCTGTGACATGCCTGTAGAGCCTGCTATATATGCAGGTACATGTGTACTTCCCCATACGAAATGTAAGCCAGTATTGTGGCAGTCTGCCTGTAGCCTGCACAGTACTTTGTTACATGCGTAGCAGCTTAGTGTACTTACCCAGTGTGATGTTATGTCCAGATACTTGCCAGATGTACTGCTGCCAGGCCACTATAACAGTCATGTATGTCGGACAAAGCAGTGGGATGATGTACAGATGTATTTCACTAACTTGTGGGTAGCATGTGGCCATGGCACCACTGTAACAGCGGTTAGTATGTGTCAGGACAGACAGGGGTGTGTGAATGCATAACCTATTGGGGCAAATGCATACCACTGTTTATGTGATATACCCATCTACATGGCTGTTAACATCCACATTGTCAGGCTCGGTTCACATGTCTTGCACTAAGGGGATCTGTGTATACGTCTGGACTGACCAGAGTGTGTCAGACTGTCCACATTTATTGGCCATATCTCTCTGGTAGTCCACAGGATCATTACTGTGCTAGTAGTGGTTCTATACTATGATGTCCTTAGGATGTCTGTCTGTGGCCAATGGTGCACATGTTAAAAGAAGATGTGACCTCCCACACACAACATGTCTGTGAAGACAACCCCTATCACAGTAGCAATAGTCTACATATATACCTGCAATACATACCTGACATCCCCTTGCACTAAGAGGTTGGGACTATTGGGGCTGAGGTAGGGCTCCACTCCATGTTCAGGACATATGGTGAACATATATGTATATATCAAAACCACAGAAAAAGAGACGCTGACAGCTGCAAAAATCCAACAAGGCCTTTACTAGTGCAAAAACACAAGCGCTTTCACAAAATGAGCTTCCTCAGGTGTACATCAGGCACTAATGAGACACACCTATATATACAGAGTACAAATCACATGATGCAAAACAATCAACTTCCTGCTTAAAAAAATTTTAACATGTATATAAGAAATACATATAAAAATATATACACATAAATAAAACCTAAACAGTAAACATAAATATAAATATAAACATCATTTAATATACATTAAATACTAAAATAAACAAACACTTTAAAATCATCTTTTTAGTGGCCTCATTTTCAACCTAGGTTTTAGGGGAATGCATTCATTAAGACCATGCCCTTCCGTACTTCTCAACCTGGTAATCCAGATAGCTTCTAGATTCTCAGTCCTATTATACATATCACCCTGTCTAATACTCTCATGCAGCAACCCAATCACTCTAAAACCAAAGTCATGAGATACATCTGTACTAGATACATGTTTAGAAAGTGCATTAGTTGTACTGAGTTTCCTGATGTTATAAACATGCTCCCTAATCCGATCCCTAAGATGCCTATCCGTCTTACCAACATAAAATTTGGCACAGGTCCTACAGCTAGCAAGGTAAACAACATGTTTACTATCACAGGTGCCAGAAACTTTAAAAATGTAATTTCTACCCTGATCAGGGTGAGTAAATGATGACCCACTATCTATATAGCTACACCAATTGCAATTTCCACACTGATGAGTGCCAGTGCAAACACTTTGTAACCTATCCTCCTTCGGATAGCAAAGTCTCCTTTTAATAGATCTGTCATTTCTAAAACTGATCCTAGGAGTATCATCAATTATACCTGATACTTCACTGTCCATCAATAACACCTGCCAGTGTTTCCTAATAATGTTAATATATCTATCCACATCAGAAGTGTATTTCAGAGAGACTCTCAGATTAGCCTGAGTTGAGATCTTATCTGAACTTTCAGAAGGTTGTTTCTTCATGGAGAAATAAGGTCTGGCTCTATCACTCCGTTTACACATAGCTCTAGGTACTTGTTCAGACAAGGTCCTATCATCATACCCTCTTTCTTTCAAGAAGCTTTTAACTCTATCGACTTCACTTTCAAAATCTTCTTCCCTCACATTTAGTCTTGAAGCCCTCATGACCTGATTTGCTACAACATTTCTAAATATATGGGGGGGATGCGCACTGTCACGATGTAAAAGATGGTTAACATGACAACTCTTCCTGTACTGTTTAGTATATACATTCCCTTCCAGGTCTCTCAGTACTGCTACATCTAAAAAATCTAAACCTTCATAGGATATCTTATGTGTGAATTGCAAATAATCTGTAGACTTGTTAACATGCTGCAAAAATCTGGACAAACACTCCTCATCTCCCTCCCACAAAATAAAAACATCGTCTACAAATCTACGATAAAACAAAACATGCTCACCAAAAGGACCCTTAAAGATATAACGCTCCTCCCAAACTGCCATGACTGCATTGGCGTAGCTATTGGCACAAGAAGTGCCCATAGCTACGCCATTGCACTGTCTAAACATCTGGTTACCAAACAAAAATATATTGTGTTCAAGCACCATTCTCAATAAATTTACCAATAAAGTGACTATCTCATTACTATACTGTGTATAGCTCTCTAAAAATTGTTGAACAGCTGTCACACCCATGTCATTAGGTATCACAGTAAATAGAGAAACTACATCTAAAGTAATGAAAGAAGCCTGACAATCAGTGTATGTGGATAAAAAATCATACAAATCTCCAAGAAAATGCTGTGTCCCTGAGTATATGTTGTGTCTTATTCAGGATAGGTCTGAGGTGCTTCTCTATAAATATAGAAATAGATTCAGTGCACCACCCTCTACCTGAGACGATAGGTCTCATAGGTGGATCCAGGGTGGATTTATGCACCTTAGGTAAACCTTGCAACACCGGTATAAGTGGTTTCATAGTAAGAAAATACTCAAATAATTTCTTATCTATCAATCGCTGTTCAAAAAAGTGCCTCACACCATTCACTACTTCATCTATATGTGCAGCAACCTGCGTCAAATTTAATTCTTCATAAAACAACCTGTCCCCCAGACTCTCTAGCATCCTAGCCTCATACCAGTCTCTGTTAAGTACTACAATAAGCCCACCTTTATCTGCTGGTCTGAAAACAATCCGTCGATCATTCTCTAACTTCCTCAGGGGTATATTCTCCTGCCTTGTTAGATTGAATCTCCTCTTCCTGGAATGTATATCAGGACTCATACATGTATCATAAATATCCCTTATACATAATTTCTCAAATGCATTAATTATCGAATTATTATTAGGGATAAAAGAACTCGGTTTCTAAAACATGTTCAATCACTTATCAATATCACTATTCTTATACATAAATTTTAAAGACAAATTTCTAGTAAAAGTCTTAATATCCATAATCACATCTACAAAACATGAATAGCTGGTGGGTATAAACGAAAGACCTTTCTTCAATACTGCCAGCTGATATTCATTCAAAAAAATATTTGATAAATTCAAAACTAATCCTTCTTTGCATTTGAGAACGCTTTCTTTATACTTATCTGCCCTGTCGAGGCATTGTCCCATTTCTGCTTGCCTCGATACTGACTCCTGTCTCTTGAATGTTCTCTCCTCACATTGTTCGAGTTCTTCTTCATGGGTAGAGGGAACTCTGTGTTGTACCATCGTAAAAAACTCTCCGACACCATAGGGGAATCAGTGGAATCAAGTCTGTCCCTATGTACTTGCGCAGTCGTAGTAACAAACTTTTTTCTGGTGCTCAACTCTCCAGGAATAAGACCTGCAAATGCAGAGGCACTTGTATCTCCCTGTTGATCTCCAGACGCCAACTGTACTTCCGCCCCATCAGAAGCAGCCGATGCTACTTCTGCCATCGTAGTAGTGCTCTGTAAACTGTGTCCCTCACAGCCACGCTTTTCCCTCAGCCAAGTAAAGATGTTCCCAACACGAAAATCGGCTCTATCTCTAGAAATTTTCTCAATTTTCGCTTTCTGGAGTTTACTCTCATAGAGAGTAAGTGAGTTCAGGATGTCTTCTACATAAAAATCTAAGACATCTCTAGGATATTGTTTGAGCAACTCACCATATACATTATTAATAGAACCAGTTAAGTTCAGCATTTCTCTCTCTGCTGCTGTTATCAACAGGCGTAAGTAACCAAAACTAGTTTGCAAGTTCAATTTCTGCCACTCCTTAAGCAGAATATTGTCACCATTATGAAATGATGGCAATTTCAGAACATAAACCACGAGGTATTATCTGTTCAGACAAACATACCTCTAGATGGTACTTCTGGAATTGACTCCTTTTCAATTTGTATAAGTCCTTCTCAAGACTAAATAGCTTGATTTTCAAAGCTATAACATCAAAATCATCATCTCCTACTCCATCAGTTGTCTCTTTACAATTAACCAAAGGATTCATTGCCCCAGGTATACTGGATAAATACTGTTGCAGTCCAACATTCCGAGAATTAAGTTGTATTGCAGAGACAGGTAAGTCCAGTTCTATAATATCATCAGCCATCTGTGTGGAGTCACCAGCAGAAAAAACAAAATAAGAACAAGAAATATTGCCAGTAGAATCCACACAAAACGTCTCAAACACAAGATAAATGTCAAAACCACAGAAAAAGAGACGCTGACAGCTGCAAAAATCCAACAAGGCCTTTACTAGTGCAAAAACACAAGCGCTTTCACAAAATGAGCTTCCTCAGGTGTACATCAGGCACTAATGAGACACACCTATATATACAGAGTACAAATCACATGATGCAAAACAATCAACTTCCTGCTTAAAAAATTTTAACATGTATATAAGAAATACATATAAAAATATATACACATAAATAAATCCTAAACAGTGTCATGTGTGGGACACAGATGTATGTGAGGCATGTACAGCACTGTCATCCATGTGACTGTGTTACATACAGGGGTAGTAGTCTAGGGTATGTGCTGTCACACTGGCATGTAGTGTATCATGGCGGTACTACTGTTGATAGTGCCTACCCAGGCAAGAATAGAGTGCTAAATGTAGTACTTACAACAGGCACACTTGCAGGCATAGCTGGACTCTGAGGCCTCCCTGTTGGATCCCTGGTGTGTGAGCTATGTCACAGTATATAATCCCTACTAGGTAATGATCCGACATGTGGAATGTAACTGTAGACTACCGTCTGTACAGCACATAATAGTGAGGGCTCCTGACATGTAGGTTTGGCATACATATTGCTGTCAAATGTCTATCTGTCAACACATTCATCCTACTGCATAGCTACTTGCCAAGCTGATGACTATCAGTCCCTGTACAGATCTGCAGATGGCAGGTATCCAGCTGGGATATGTACAGGCATCATGAGCTTGATTGACACTGACATGTCGGCCCAGCTGTGTAAGAACTGGCACATATTAGAGATAACACTCTGTATGCACCACATGTCACGGGTACCTCAATTACACTACCACAGTCAACAGAACATGCTTGGGTACAGGTCTCCATCACAGACACTAACCATATGCTGTGATGCATGTTGCATGCATGTCAACATGATCACCTCAGTGGCCATGTGCAGGAGTCACCTGGAGGAATGGCTGATGCATGTCACTTTCACCATGAGGTTCACCACAGTAGTGTCTGTCAATAGATTGCCTGCTGCCACATGGCAGGTTGCAGGATACCACTGTAAACACAACCCCTACACAACCCATCTCTCCTTGGACAATAGCTAGGTACACAGCTATGACCACCTGCAGTGATGCACCCCAGTACTGACACATGTGTACATGTGCATGACTGTGTATGGGAGTGTCTGTGTGAGGGCCTTCACAATCACCACAAAACCCACTGCCAGAGCCAGTTGTGGCTGCTGCTGTATGGGACATTACATGTACCCTGTTAATCTCATCCCCATACCGGCTACATGAGCCTTACAGTATCATCTCAACAGTGTTGTACAAATGGGTTGATAGGCATGGGATACCCATTTTGTTCTGGCAATTGTGGGTATGTATGCATGTCTGTTTATCTGTAGGGTACAGCATTCCGAGGCCACCTACACCTAATACAACACCCATTGCCACACAGTAGTACAGATAGTGTTGTTGCTGCCCATTGGTGAAGCATGACAATGCAACACCCTGCTATGCATGTGGCATGTGCATCAGATGCATATCTCTGTAGTACCACTGTTGGAATCTATAATGGGTTGTATCACAGCCATGGCCAATGTGTGATGGTGGGTATATCAGAGTGTCATCGTGGCTGTCAGGGAGTACAATATCCACTGGGGATGTGGGTGCTGTGCACACTCTTATTGCACCAAGGTACACCTAGTATATGTCCCATGTACCATATTATTGTTACCACTGTCATCATCAACCATACAGGTAACTGATACTACATTCCAGGCCAGTTATGCATGTTCTGTGTGCAGCGTACCTGTAACACATTGGACACATGGTCAAGTTAGTTAGCAGTGATAGTCCCTGGTCTCTCAGATGTGTGTCTGCCTGTTATGTGCCTGTTAATGTGTATATGAAGGTATGTCACACTATGTATTGTCCATATACACCCATTACATCCCCCATTAGCATACTGTACATGTCTGGGGATGTTCTTGTAACATGTAACCTGGCACACACCTCACCCTAAACACTGTGTGGTGTGTGCAATGTAACCCACACACTTCAGTATCACTACATACCTAGGTAGGAGTCTAGTCCCAGTGTTGCCAAGTAAGAGTGTGCATGTATGTAGATGGGTCTACATCAAGTTGCAGGGTATATATGCCCCAGCAGGTCACCTGTCCATGTGGTACAGGCAATAACTGTTATGCTAACTTGAGACATGTGTTCAACTGTACCCCAGATATGTCACAGCCATGGTGTCACCACAGTGCCATACCCCGTTGTGGAATATGCACAGGGCATTCTCGTGCTGACACATGTATACCTACAACACAAATGGATAACATTATAGAGACCACAATTAACCAGTGTTACTAACAGCTATAATGCAAAATTGCTGGACGGCTACACTAACTGACATATGTGCATTATACTTTACTCATTACAACATGTTTCACTGCAGTACTGTGGTACACTGCAGTACAGTCACCCTGTGCATCAGAACCATAGTAGCCTATCCCTGCATAGATGGTATGGATGACAGGGATGTGGCACAGATATCATCATATGCACAGGGTGTGTTGTTGGTTTGCCAGAGACCAAGGGTGGGCTATACATTTGACACCATGTTTGTGATTGAGCGGTGTAGCGAGGTGAAAAGGGTATGGTGATGTGGTGTGTGTAGGTATGGAGTTGCCCTAGGTGTGTTTGTATAGTGTGTGGGTATGTATGCACACAGTTCTGCCATGTGGCTGCACTACACAGGTGTTTATGGAGAGCTGCAGACCATACCTGGCAGGGTGTGCAGTTCACTGCCTCCGGTCACAGACACGTGGACTGTGCCTGCCAGGGGTTCTATGGGCACGTGCAGGTACAGACCTCAATGTGCTACTCTCAGCTGACAATGACAAATGTCCACTGGTACCAAGTCTCTCATGGGACTGGCCAGGACCACGTGCTCATGGCCTGCTGTGGTGTGGTGTGGACAGTGCCCCCTACAGTGCCAGGGCTGGTACTGCCACTACGGGAGCCCCTTGGTGTCCTAGCATGTCCACGTTGACTGCCAGCTGTTGGCGTTGCTGGCCTATGTCCATGCGGCAATCGCCCCACTCCCACCACACGTTCCAGCAAGGACAGACCATGGTCAATGAGGGCCATCATCTCACCAGATCGTCTATCCATGAACTCAGTTAATGCATGGATGGCACCAGCCAGTTCATGTGTGTTGTCACTTGCAGATGTGAGAGCGGCCCTCTGCAGCCTCAAGTCCTGTCTGGTGTAAAATTCTATACGTGCCTGTGCCTCCATGACAGCCTGAAACATGCACCTGTTGGTACCAGCTATGTCGCCACTGCCAGGGGCATGATGTCCAGTGGCCCTACCAAGAGCACCCTGGGACATCTGCCTATGTGATGCCCTGCCGGACATCTGGCTATGCCTGCTGTGACCAGACACAGTAGGCATGGTTACCACACTTTCCTGTGCACAGCCACCAAACACCATCTGTCCCTGCGCTATGGCCACTGGTGATGGGGTATGTATAGGCACTGAAACTGTGTGCGGGGTTTGGGTGGTTAAAAGGGGGATGTCAAATGATGGTGCTGTTTCAGCCCCTGACAACCCCACCTGTGCCTCAACAGTACTATCATCATCTTTGGTGTCTGTATGGATACCAACATCAGACTGCCTGCAGGAGGGACCCTGATCCACCTCACCACATGTGGGGGAAAACAATAAATGCACTTTAAAATCTGTACAGCATTGCCTAATAGTAAACACATGCACACACACACACACACACACACACACACACACACACACACACACACACACACACACACACACACACACACACACATATACCTCCCTCCACTTCACCAGAGTGACCCTACAGACAAACTAACTACCCACCGGGATGCACACACACACACACACACACACACACACACACACACACACACACACACACACACACACATACAGGTGAGGTTGCACAATGATCGTACACACAGTCCTCCTATTACCCATCTGTCAACATACATAACATATGGTACCCATCAGCATGCAGTGCAGCTATAGTCAATCCATGCTAGCAACAGTATACATGTGTGTGTGAAGCATGTGCTGTGTCACTAGGTGATGCCACTTCCCCTGGATACCACTGCATCCATGTACACAGCATTGCTTCTGCACCTGTTCTGCACCCTGCCATGTACTGTGCACCACACCTCACAGGTGTACAGCCCATTCCTGAATGTGTACTACTGTGTCGGTTATGTCAGCTTTAATGATCTCAGCCCCTATGTTTTCCAGCAACACATGATATGTGGACAGATGTCATTTGTGAATGCCTGATGTCTGATCTACAGCTCTCAACATCAGTGGACCATGTATGACCAATCCAATGCTCTTACACTGACAACCATCAGAGCATACCATGGCTTTGGGGGGTGTACACACCCTTATTGATATGACGCACCCATCCTTGATCTGCCATGGGTCCACATCACTGCATATTTTAACAGTACATGAGCCCGATGTGTGACATGTGTCCCGCACTTTCACATGCAGTGTCAACGGAATGTGTTAGGTGTGCAGATGCTGACCACGATGCAAACACACCATGTGTGCATATGTGTGCACACCCTTATCATGACAGTTTGTTGCACCTCTTGTTGTGTGTACTACATCAATAACTACTCCCGACAGGGGTATACCAGCGTGGGCCATCTGCATTTGCCAGTATATCTTCAGTCTGCTCTACACATGTCCCCCTAATCTGCATGATTGCAAGGTCTACTCATGTGCACATCCCTTGGTGTTCACACACTGCCATCACTATTGCTGTGTGGGTAGGGTACGTCTGCCACAGGTCCTGAACCTGACTATGTGCAGATACAGCCATTCTTAGCATCCTTAGGATCCCTGCTGCAGTGCACTGGTGTGTCATGCTGACAACCCCCTCCTTCAGACTTTTTGCAAATGCATGACAAGTAAGTCCTACACATGTGTCACTTTGCAGTGTCCCATACACTGAACACCACATGTTACAGCCTAGTCCCAGCTGATAATGTGGACCACTGTAATGCCTTATGCCATAGTGTATCTCTGCAGCAGCTGCCATTGTCCTACAGGTATATACACTGGTGTTGCACTGTATATGGGTGTTGTTCCATACAAGTCCCTATTGCAGGCCATGTCTCCCACCATTATGTTACTCCCTGTGGACACATTCCACAATGACAGGATGTTAGTTATCATGCAGGTGTCTGACATACCCTTCCAATACCCCATCATGGTCACCCCCTGTGATGCCATGCATTTCACAGCAACAATACGTACACATGTACAGCATGCTTTTGGGTAGGTGTGTTAGATGTGTGCATGGAATATACCATCACCATTACATGCCCGGTGTATTGGCAAGCATCTACATAAACCATACTCACCAGCTACAGGCTGCTGCCTTGGTGGTATCCCAGAGGGACCTACATAAGAGGGTGAGAGATGCAAAGTCAGTAGCCACACCTGTGGCATTGCTACAGGGTGGGTGCAGTATTATAATACATCAACAGTACATTTCCACAATACTACCACATATGAACATTTGTTTATCACTACTATGCAGCAACAAAATATATCTATGACATGTCAGATATGCATGATCTACCTGTACCAATGTGGATGTATACACAACAGTGGTCTACTGATGTGCCCTGTGGTCTTACCTGCACACTCCTCGGCTGGTATTTGGGTGGCACCCACCTCCTTTGGTGGCTGGCCGGACAGGCAGGTGCCACAAGGCTGGACAGGAGCTCCTCCGCATATATCAGGGGGATGGATGGCATGGAACCCCCATGGTGAGGTGATCCCCCCGGACTGCAGCAGCACGCTGATGGGCATTGCGAAGCAGGTCAGAACAATGATGCCGGACCTGCTTATAACTGCGGTTGTGCAGTCTGACATCATTGACCCTGTGATCTAGGTTGTTCCACAGGTCGGTCCACTCCTACTGATCATGGGTGGCCTGGCCAAACAAAATCGCATAGTGCTGTATTAGTACATTCAGCGGGATTTCATTTTCAGCTGCTGTGTAGGCTGGCAGCCTTCCATTGGACATTGTGCCTGAAAGACATAAAGATGGACAAAGGTGTGAGCAAGTCATGCAGCAAGGTTACCACAGTTCTTAATACACATCACTGTCACCCCACCACTATATCAGTGACAACAAACTGTACACACAACTCAATAGGTATGGCTACAGCATACCTACCAGTGGAGCAGATATTGTACTGTGCCACACTTTGTGCAATGTGTTTGTAGCCATGTTCCCTGTGTGGGCACTATCATTGCTGGCCTGTTACAAACTATTCACCTGCATACCATTGTCAGGGCCACAATGGTTCCATATATGCCTCTGGTATGCTTGCTATATGTTTACTGACATTCTGTGTTATTACAGTTATCTATGCATGCTGTTGGACATGTTCTGGGATTGTGTAGACTATTACTACCGACATATGTTCTATAACAGTGACACAATAGCATGTATATGTACTACTGTCCAGAAGAACCACCTCTCCAAACTCATCTGCCCATGTTACCAGGCCACACAACATGTGTAACCCACCCTGGGGCCTCCTCATGTACTGGTCCAGCAATACTCTCAGGTGGAACCAACCCAGGGGATGTTGCCCCCCCTCCCAAGGGCACACACAGACATGTTCCTGTCCCTGAGGACAGGTCCAGGGTCTGTTCCATAACAGGCTCTACAGACACATGTGGGATGTGCTACATCACGTTGAGGTACCCAGTACACATTCAAAGGGCCAACATGCTCCTCCTGCTCAGCCTCCAGGCCAGGCACCTTTGGAACATGGACTGCTGTTGTGAGTAGCAGTGGGTGGGAGGCTTGCTCCCATTGTGACCATATTGGGGCCCATGGGGCATCCACATCACAGACCACACACACCATCCAGAGTGTTTACCCACCACATGTGTCACATACCGCCCCTGTAGGCTGTCCTCTATATCTATCAACCTTGACCACCTCCACAACTATACCTGCTATACTTCCACATATTCCCATTCCATACTTCACAGACAAGGGCAATGCGGTCTCAGCAAGTGGTTCACATGTGACATACCCATCCATGTTGCACACACTGACAGCTGTATATATCTGTGTGTATTGCTATGTGTGCTGTTTCCTCACACATAGCATGCAGCACTGTGGTAGTAATATAGGGGACATGTATTTACATACATATATGTTTGTGTGAGTATTTGTATATATGTAGACCTGTGCATATAGGTATATATCTATATATGTGTAGATATATGTGATGTATATATGTGCTCATATATATGTTGACACATGGGTATCTGTATATTTGTGGACATACCTGTAGATATATATATATGTACAAATATTGTGGGGTACATTCAGACATCAGGTCCACAATCTCAAAACACCTTCCTGCACAGCTGTACTGTTCTGCCTTGCTACAACATAGACAGGTGCAACATATGGACACAGCCTGACATTACAGCGGTATATGTAGGGCCGGATTGCAGGTAACCCTATTACACACCTATGGCATTCCTGCATGCTACATTAAAGGTTAAGCTGAGTATCCTGCAAGAGGTGGGCTGTGGAACCCACGTGTCCATCATTATGGCATTACGTCCTCCACCAGCTGTTGGCCATGTAATATACATACTTCCCATTACACAACACACACTATGATGGCTTACATCTTATCAGTCAGTGCTGCTCTGCACAGTTAATGGATATGGCCCACTACCAACAGGGACGGACTCTATTGTCCTTAGCAGTTGTTCAGATGAACATCATTATAACAACAACACCTGAAGGCACATATAAATCATTCCACATAATCTATCCCATTATTACAGACCAAGTACTATGGTCAATTACATACATATATACTTCACATACCTTTTCTGGGAATGTAGACTCTTCTGGATTTTTTTTTTCTGTGCCTTATGCCCACTCTCTCTCTCTCTCTCTCTCTCTCTCTCTCTCTCACTCTCAGTCTCTCTCCAGTAAATGGAATGAACTGCTTTGCATAGATTGCAGCATGGAATTTGTAGGTGATCCACATGATCAGGTGATGGCCTCTGCACCAATCAGTGTCCTCCACTTGCTACCTGCATGCAGCATGCTGTGTAGTACTTACAATTACCACTGTCATGGAAACCAACTACTATAAATCCCTACATCATGTGGGCATGGTCCGTTTGCCTTTCCTGTATGATGGACATCCTTCCTGTGTGTGGGCAGCTGTGTTACAGACAGCAGGTAGCAATAGGTCTTACAGGAGAACCTGCACACTCAGGCCAGCTACATATTTGTAGGAGGTTCCAGAACTACAGACAGAGTGTGGGTAGTGTTGTTGTCTGCAATACATAGCACCGGTGTTACAGGGTTTGTGTGTACATATGAGTTTAACTTGGAATGTAGTCTGTCTGCATAGCTCTCAACTGTGGGCCTATCCTCTTGATGGCCAGAGGTGTGCCTATTATGTTTTGTCTGTCCACCACACAGGTCTTGTGTCAGATTTATCACTGGCAGTGTGTGTGTTGAGTGCTATCAGTACATGGCAACATCCATTTCTGTTTCTAACTTCATATTCCTGACTAAGTGTATGTTGCATACTATCCTGTAACACCAGTGACTTGCTTAGTGTATGACAACAGTTTCACACATATGGGCCTGTGTTCCAGCTTTTGTCCTCCACCTACATACCAGGCTTTGTACATATGACATGCTGTCAGGGGTTGCTATGTAGTGGGCTGTGAATATGTCATGCCACCATTCCTACCATCAGTCCACTGCTGTTGTGTCCCCCACACATATTTTGGGGTTGGGTCTATATATATGTATGGGCATCACCTACACGATACATGTGTGCCCTTATGCACTACATAGGCCAGTGTATGTTACAGTGGTATATGGCCCTGTATTATTGAGTCTGGGGGGGTTGCACCATAACTAACCTAGGCTGTTACAACATGTGGGGGTATCAGGGGTAAGCTGCCTTAAGGTATCTGGATGTACATTACCATACAATTCACCTTGCGTAAATGCAGGCCTACTGCCTCCTGCCATACAGACTGTTCTGTTTGTCAGTGTGATTGTGATGGTGTCAGTAATGCATTGTTATGTAACAGATACATCCCATTGTGTCAGCTGAGGTCTTTGCCCCCTAGGGATTATGTACAGAGTGTAGATAGAAGCTGCTGGACTATACATCTGCATTACTTACTGTTGATTGACTGGTATCCTGTGGCTCAGTCTGTCTTTATTATTGTACTACTTGAAGGCCTCGGCCTGAACAGCAACATATGTAAACCTTTCCAGACTACTGTATTAATATCACTGTTTCACAGTTGTGTTACTCTGTTTATATGTATGCCAGTGTCTAAACAGCTATATGATATGACATATGCAACTGTAATAGTACACAAATAAAGCTTTCCCATGTATGCAAACCTGTGTGCGGTGTTATATCCTTTGACCTCTCTGTGGGTATATGTTGCAGGCAACAATTGTCATTTGTATGGGTGGCTCATACAGTGTCCAGTTGGTAAGGTGGTAACTGTAGGCATAGTGGCTGTTCTATATTGTGTGCACCATCTACATATCTCTGTGTGTGTATGTGTAGTTACATATCTATCTATCTATCTATATATATATATATATATATATATATATATATATATATATATAGCTGTATCTGCATATATGTGTCTGTGTATATGTATCCAAGGGATGTTGATTGCTTCCACATTGTACATTCCCTATGGTAGCTAGACTATACTGCATGATATGTTACTGATACCAGCCTGACATCATACAGGTGGGATGGAGTACTGTTAATATCTTGTGCCCATGTCGTGTCAGGTCCTGGTTATGGGATCTGCAACAGTTGGTAGTGTATTACAGGGCAAACGTGTTTGGCTGTGGGGGGAATACCTATACGTACAAGACGTATGATGTTTGGGCCCCCTCAACCCCATTAATGGTGCATGTGGACATATATGTTTTTGTTATGTTCCCATTTTTATCTACAGGTGTATGTCTGTAAATACCTATGTAGATATAGGGTCTATATTAGACAGCGAACGGAGATTAATCAACCCTATGTAAGCGAAAGCTTACAATTTCAAACTATCAGAACAGCGATTTTTTTCCCTAGGGAAAAAAAATCACTGTTCCAACAAAAAAAAAATATTAAACACTTGAAACATTACATTAAGTTAGGGGCTTCGACCAAGATGCCAAGATGCATTCGAAAGAATACGTTTTCGGTCTTCTAATAGGGAACCTATATATATATATATATATATATATATATATATATATATATATATATATATATATATATATATATATACATATATATATATATATATATATGAACATATAGATGTAGACATATATATCTATAGACGTATGCATATGTATGTATATATGTATATATATATATATATATATATATATATATATATATTTATATATATATATATATATATATATTTATATATATGTATATATATGTATATATTTATATATATATATATATATTTATATATATAAAATCTATATCAACATATATAGATATGTATATATCTATTTAGATATACATACACACACACCCACACACACACACACACACACACACACACACACACACACACACACACACACACACACACACACACACACACACACACACACACACACACACACACACACACACACACTCACACACACACTCATGCATCTACGTGTTTAGATACATTTCCTGTACTGTTGAATGACTGGGCTGGATGATATGTTTGTGAAAACATCAGAATTATGTGTATCTGACATGGCTTAGTGGTAAATCACTTTGGCTATGGTGTGCAGGTTTCTAGCCTTGCAGAGGCTGTTTATTTTGTTGCTGGGCAGAACACAGGCTGTTGGATACAGAGTGATTAAGGCACTTTTAAGCAGTTGTAAGTGGGTTTGTGCGGGTTTGCGTGGAGGTAAACACTGCTAACTTCTGGTTACAGTTTCTTATACTCAGCTTCTAAATTGCTTAACCTGTGTAGGCATTGCTTACCCCCCCCCCCCGCAAACAAGCTTAAACCCGCTTACTGCTGCTTAAAAGTGCTTACTCCCGCTTACCCCCACATTAATTTCTTTTGAAGAAAAGAAAAAAGGGTTGATAGGAAAGTGGTGAAAAAGGGGCACAAAGAGGGAAAGACAGTGGGGAAAATAGCTAGGGATGTGCAGGAGGGTGTAGGGAAGGTCCATAGCTGCCCATTTATTCTACAGCAACAGCTGTCCTTATACACTAAATTTGGAGGTTGGTTTGGACACTCAAACCCCTGAGAGAGGGGTGAGGACAACAATAATTTGTTGTGATGCCAATTAGACCAGATTACATGTGTCCAGTGGACATGTGTGCAAAATGGACAGGTATGTATGGGGAGATATTTTTTAGGGGGAACAGAATGCCCTTTTTTTCAGGCAAGAGTGGGATGTTGGGGAGGGATAGTAGGTATATTTGGGGAGGTAGGTTGGGTAGGTTAACAGACAAGACAAACAAGATGCATACAGGGATGGTATATGACACGTGGGGGGGGTAAACACCTTGATGGGGAGGAGTGTTGGGATATCGAAAGCCCATGAGCCCCCTAGTAAAAACAGTGGGACTGAAATCCTCTCCCATGGGCAGTCACCACTGCACCTTCAAAATCCCCGAAGATCTCTGTGCTGGGGGCTGAGCCAGAGAACCAGGCCAACTCTCTAGTTGTGACACACAGCCCTCGAGCTGGCATAGAAGATCTCTAAACTGCTGATTGA
The DNA here is from genome assembly GCF_019279795.1 of Protopterus annectens. Lineage (NCBI taxonomy): Eukaryota > Metazoa > Chordata > Ceratodontiformes > Protopteridae > Protopterus > Protopterus annectens. Next base: position 737,638,343 of record NC_056744.1, read on the forward strand.
GTTCTTTACATACCACGACCCGGACCTGGTGATGGGTGACTGCTTCCTGTCCATGACCACTCCCGGGGGGTGAACCCCATCACCTGAAGCGATTCCACTCAAAGGTGGTGCAGGACCAATGGATGAGGAGGTCCCGGGTTGGGCCCCAGATGTGCTGTTACCCGGTGCCATGGCCAAATGCGTTGGGACAGGTGGGTCCGCTGGGACCCACATTCCCATAAGTGCTATGGTGTTTATGGTGTATCAACATATGTGGGTTAGTAATAGTCAACTTATTCCAGGGTAAGGTGTAACAGCATGCATAGATATTCCCATTAACCCAGACACCAGATACGGAATAGTTGCATAGCAAATGGAACACATGCATATATGGGACCACAGTGGTAATAACAACAGCATGCAGGTACGTTGATGGCACCATGCCATCCATGTTGGAGATTTTCACATGCATAGAAACAGATTTAAATAATTATCAAGCAATAGGACATATGTCCCAACATAACAGTGGAGTCATCACATACCAGTTGCGGTGGGTATGTAGTGCATTGTTGGAGATATGGTGTGGGGGAGACAAAGATGTCCGTTAACAACTAGTATATTCCTGTAGCTTGCATTACTTTCCTAGTCAGCTTGATTATCTGTACCTTACAAGTATTACTACACTACCCTATTGCCTTAGTTTGGACAGTGATATGGCTGTCATCTTTATACATGAACTGGTTTTACCTGCAGCATACACCTCTTACCTGATATACCTGTGAAGGAAATATTTGTTAACACTAATTAACTGTTTCTACACATACTCCCAGATTCCAGGTTGATGTTGTGCACATACCTGTCCATCGCTGTTTGCACAGCCATGTCTTGACCACGTGCAGGTGAACCGGGACATATCTAGACTATTGCCCTCTTCAACCTTTACCTGACTTACAACATTCTTAGGATTTCCTACACAGTTATATTATGTAGCACAGTGTGGGTGATAAGTATCAGTGATACCTTATTATTCAGAGCAACTGCAATACCAGAGTAAACAGTACCAGTACACAGTATCAAGCTTTTATTTCTCTGCACAGTGTTTGTATCTGATGCATCTGTGGGAGCAATGTTTGTTAACACTACCTGAATATTGCCACACAAAGTACCAGATTTCACATTAGTATTATGCACATACATCTCACTCTGTTACTGTGCACACTCTGGTCACAGCTTGACAACATGGGGGTGTAGATAGGACATACTTGGCTTGTTAGTATCATAACAGTTTCTGGAGTTGCTAGAGTGACAGGTTTGTTCTCATAGATGTGTGACAATCAGTTGTATTTCCTGTTTGCTGCCTAAACATCTGGGAGCATCTGGGATCATCCCACTGATTTCCCGGGGGGGAGCAGGGTGACAGGCAGCAGATATGGGCCAATTTACTGGACATTCTGAACATATCTGTACAGTTGTGGGGTATGATTCTGTATGCGGACTACTACCACTCCCAGGATTCGAACCATGGCTGTGTGTGCTAAAAATACAACAGTTCACATCTCAGTTGCGTGTGCTATTTGGATTTTGTTGTCTGTCTTTTCACTGTTTTCTATGTGTCTCTCAGTTGTACTAAGTGACCTCTGGATTACACCAGTCGTATACAGACATTCTTACACATTCTATTTATGTTGCACAGTGTGGGTACCAGTGCTTAATGCAACAGTACTATTAAGTGATTGCAAATCTACATTACCATATGATACCAGGGTATACACATGCAGTCCAGCAGTTAGACCTTTATTGTCAGGCTATTATAGTTTTATTTACATACAAACTATATGAGACTCTTCCTGCCATATTCTCCGGTGTATGCAGTACTTGCCTTAAACAATACAGGTTTTATACTGGCAATTAATTTACTAGTACTTTTAGATTTATTTCTTATGACAGTACATGCAAGAGTATTACTAACCTGCCTCACATTGCAACCTCTCCAGGTGACAGTCATCAGCCTCCTGGTTCATGGCCCTCTCACTTGCTGCTGTGAAGGACATAAGAGGAATATTTAGCCATACCTATCCATAATATACATGAGCTGGCAATTATTAAACAGGTACTGGAGTGATACTTACACACAGCTGGGACCTCCCCCATTGTCCTAGCCTCTTGGATTCACTGATCCAAGAGATTCCCCCTTTCACCGCTTCAGGTTGGCATAGTGATGCCTGACCTGCTCACCAGTCATGGGCGAGATGGTTCCAGGCTTTCACCTTATATTGGGAACCCTGGCACTGGCGCTGCAGCAGTCTCTGTTCATGGTCTTTGACAAGGAGTCCTGCCATGACTCTGGACTCCTGGATGGCCTAGCGCTGCACCCGGAAGTGCACTCCCTCTTCCCTTTCTGCCATGGTGCCTGCTAGTGGAAGCTACAACCAGTTATGAGATGTATTCCTGCCTGTTGGGTTTAAGTAGGGACGAATTCCCACACTTTGCTGTGATTGGTCAGTTTTGAAAAAAGCTAAGCTATGGGCAAACCTGCTTACCTAAAGTTGGCATTGTTTAAAGGGGTATACCACTGGGCACATTGAGTTAGCTGGCCTACACATTGCTTACACCTCCTAAGCTGGCCTGTGCAATGCTTAGCATTGCTTAAAATTGACTTTGCATTATATTTGCTTTTTGGCATTGATTTATTATTAATTACATCTTATTTATATATGTCTGGTATCCATGATTCATGTGTACATACACTGTATGGGGTCTTTGTGTTTAGTAGGGGACTTCAACACTCTATTACATTTACACCTCACATCTGGCCTTACTTCAGTACTACAGTTCACATATTTATGTTATGTAGTAGGTTATAAAACATATGACTGTATACTGATTCCTTTCACATGTTCAGTTTGATTTTACTATAGTGAGGGTTTGTTTGGTGATACCTCACCCTTATGTACTGCTGTGATGGCTTGGTGGTTAACTACTGTGACTATAGTGTATAAGGTCCTGTGTTCAAGACTTGCAAGGCTGTTCATTTTGTTGCTGGGCAGAACAGCAGCTGTTGGATACAAAGTGATTAAGGCACTTTTAAGTACTTGTAAGCGGGTTTGTGTGAGGGTAAGCAATGCTAACCTCCTGTTAAATATGCTTACAGAGAGTTAGCTTCAATGTTGCTTAACCTGTGTGCGCATTGCTTACCCCCACACAAGCGGGCTTAAACCCACTTACTAGTGCTTACATATGCTTACTCCCGCTTACTACTGCTTAATACTGCTTACACTTGCTTACTAGTGCTTACTCCCACTTACCACTGCACTAATTTAGACAATAATGTCTAATGGTTCTTGGGAAAGTGGGGTATTTGGAAGCTGTATGGAGTTATCATTCATTACAAATTTTACCTTCCATTTGTATCCATGATTCCTGTGTACATATACTGTATGGGGCACATGTGATTATCTGTGGACTTTGCAACATTATGACACTGACACCTCACATCTGCATTTAATGCAGTACTCCAGTTCAAAAATATATGTTATTTAGTAGGTTATGCAATTAAAATATTGGTCATAACATGATTTGACATGAAAAATGGAATGTGCTGCAGTGCGACTCGAATGCGGAATGCCTGCTTGTAAGGCGAATGCTCTGCCCACTACACTATTGCTATACTGCTTCATTTGCATATATCTTCCTTGTTATCCTCTTCAGCCATTTAAGCTGCATTAACCATAGCTAAGTGATGGGCAAACCCGTCCACCTATGGTTAAATTTAATTTGTTTCATAAAAATAAAAAATGGTATATTTATATTGTTTATTTACTATTGCTGTTGTACACATGGGGGGATGTTGCTGGGGGTATGCGGACACCTATGAGCAGTCTCGCTTATTCTTTTGGGCTTTCTGCTGTTCTTCATTGTGGGGGCATGTACATTCTGAGAGCTCTGCACTCGGATATGCCCCCTGCACTCTTACACGCTCCGTGTAAGATTAGGAGCTCAGGCAGCGTGCCTTCATTAATATGCATGGCATGCTGCCGTCCTGCTCCTAAATGGCCGCTTCTGTGCAGGACTATGCTAGACCTGCAAGGAAAATTAGTAAATCCAGGGGAGTATTTGGATACTGTTAACATCTAATAAAACATTATTAACTGAACTACCATATTTGCAGCATGTGATTTGTGAAAGCACAAAAGACTTGGCCCATATAGAAGAGACTGGCACCTGTTCAGCACAAGTTTAGGTAATTAACAAATAAAGACTTTCATTCCAGTCTCATTTCAGTTGTTTCCCTTTAATTCCTGTATACTATTGTCTTATCAATTCTTTCAATTACCATTAGCATAATGCACTTAGCAATTCTTAGATACAAGAGAAATTTTACTATTAGATGTCATTGAAAACATGTCAGAAAGGGCCAACCTGTCCATAAGAGAGGCAGAAGCACAGTAAATGGTTTTAGGGGAATTTTTAAGAATAATAGCTAAAATGTTATCACTAAGAAGAATATACCAATGCTTTTTACTGAATGGGAAGTACTTTTCCCAAAAGAAGCATACCAAGTGATAAAATATGTCTTTTTTTGTCTCTATAACACTACTACATTTCTTCATACATTCATTTTATTAAATTTTATTAAATGCTAAATGTTATTTTTAATCAAAAACGTTTGTAAATGATCTAAACAATGTCAAGGATGCCCGAATAATGGAACTGTTGCTTACGAATGAAACAGACTGCTAAAGGTGAAACAAAGCAAATGATGTTCATAATTTCTATATATTGGAGCTTTTCTCCCCTGGCCTCCACTGAAAAAGGGCACTGCTCCATTAGGCTTTACCAATAAACAAAATGCCAATACATAATTAATTAATAAAATTTACTATTACACCTTCTCCAATTACCAAGTCTAACAAAAGGTACTTCTTGCAAAGTTGAAGGCGAACATTCTGATTTATAATCTCTAATCCATAAACACTGGTAAATTTTAACAGCCACATCGTCAAGATCCTTATCTTCTGCAGATATCCTATGAGTTATTGAAAACACTCCATAAGGGAGAGACTTATGTTAGCCATGTGCACTGGTAGCTGAAATAAAGGTCTTTTCTGATATTGTCTTCCCAAACATTTTAGTTAGAATGCTATGTTTTTTTTTTTCATCAAGCAACAAATCTAAATACTAAATATTAGTTTTGTGACAAGTAAATGTAAACCTGATTCCAAATCTGTTTAACTGTAATATATTAAGAGATGCCTCAAATTTGTGTTTAGTTCCTTTAACTACACAAAATAAATCATTTATATAATGAGCATAAAGCAACCTGATTCCTATATTATTAATCTGAATAAATGTATTGCTCATCTAATAAAACCATAAAATGATGGATATACCTGATCGCAAATCTTGTCTCATTGCCTCTCTGTTGCAAAAACAATCCCTATGAAAAGAAAAAGAAAAAGTTATGAGATACAGAAAATTCAGATAAGGAAATTCCTTGGCTGGAAAATCACAAAAATGAGCAAAGGCTCCCAAGCCTCACTTATGAGAGTATAAAGTAAAAAAAAACCCTAACCATACCTACTTTCACACACAAAAAAAAAGAAAATCTTTCTGCCGTATCACTTTTTTCAAACAAGAATGTAAGCTGCAGAAAAAGAGTTATGATAATATCTGTTCTCTCTGCTGGACCCCCACCCCTCCAATTTGCAGAACAATAGGTCTTCCAGTAGGCAATGAGAATTTTTGTGCACTTTGGGTAAACAAAAAAAGAAATGTATTACAGGATTATTTAGTATTAATTATGACACCTGCCTATCAGATACAATGGCCTTATACACAACATTTTCTGACTGGTCCAGTAAAGTAGCTTAAGTGGTAGATGAATATTTTATCTTATTTTGTTTATTTTATTTTTATTTTTATTTTGTTTACTGGGTTTCTCCATCTGGGTTTAGTCAAAAACCTCTTTTAAAAGGAGGCATGGGAGAAAAGTTTCAGCATAATACAAATATTTTAAAATATACATTCCATAATATACATGAAAAAGAAACTAAACAAAAAAAACCTACTGTAACAGTTTGTATCTTCATATACTCATCTGTCTGATTGAATTTAATGTAACACATTTCCAAATATAAAAAGAAAAGAACATGCAGTATTTTAAATTTTTAAATTTTAGAGTTTGTGTGGTTTTATTAGAGTCTGATGAAGCGATTTGTTATCTATCGTGAAAGCGCTTACTTACAATAAATCTTTTATTGTTTCCAACAGCCGTGGTCAGTTCGCTTTTTCTTTTCTTTTTATTTGGATGCTCCGAGGTGAAAACTGAGCGTTTACCCTGCCTGGATACTTTTTTCTAACATTTCCAAATATACCTGTCTAGGCATCACGACTATATTACTTCCTTTCCCCACAGGCTTAATGACCAAGTTATCATTAACGCCAAAGACATCAATGTCTGCCACTCTTCCATAGAAAAGTTAAACATAATAGTAAAACATTTAATTTCTGATATGCAACATGCATATTTTGATTTTTACTGTATGGCTGCTTTCTTTACCACACCATATTACACATTAATGGCTCAGCATAAAAAGGGGGGGGGGGGCAATAGCTCTTGATATTTAGCTTGCCCAGGTGGGAAGAAGATGTCTAAGTGTAGATATTTTAACGACATTTCCTTAACAAATCTGTTAACCCATCTAAGCCTAATAGTGACTACATTTTCAAACAAACAGAAAGCTCCTTCCCAGACCTGTAGCATCTATAATGCATTTATATAATTACCTGGAGATCCAAACAGATTTATTGAATTACTTGGAAATGCAGGATGAGGTCAGCAGGAAAAGCACCATTTGTTTAGTGGGAAGGGAAAAAAACAAAAAAGCTAAGAACTCTGTCTCTTTCTACCCCACCTTTGAAATTGACAACAGGCAGGAGGGAAGCCTATAAACTCTTAAAGAGAAAGTTAAATGCCATCTGCATACAATTAAGACTTTACATATCCTTTACATATGCAGGACAACTGGGCCTAATATCCTGATACAGAGCAGCGCAGCCTGTTTTATAGGTACTTTTAAATGGTTCCTGGGATGTTACAGCCTGTTATTTATAACTATAATAGTACTCATAAAGAAAAAGTTAAATGCCATCTGCATACAATGAAAAGTTCAGTTATCTTTTACATATACAGGACAGGTGAGCCTAATATCCTGATGCAAAGTACCACAGAGCATTTTAAAGGTGCTTCTGCCAAACATTTTTAAATAGTGGTTCCTGGGATGTTACTTCCTGTTAGTTAGAGCTTTAATTTGAGGTCTATAATTGTTGCTAATTATTAAATGTATCTCAGTTTATTCTTTTGGACAGCCACGGTGGTGCAGCGGTTAGCGTTGCCGCCTCACAGCAAAAGGTTCTCCGGTTCGATTCTCTGCTGGGGTGCCTTCTGTGCGGAGTCTGCATGTCCTCCCTGTGGTCGTGTGGGTTTCCTCCGATTGCTCCGGTTTCCTCCCACATCCCAAAGACATGCAGTAGGTGGATTGGACACTCTAAATTGGCCCTAGGTGTGAGTGTGTGCATGTGTGTGCCTTCCGTGGAAGGTTGGGCGCCGGGCTGGCAACTCAACACCATAAAACTCCACTGCCAATCATGAGCGGACAGATGATCCACTGTGGCGACCCCTAACCGGGAAAAGCCAAAAGAAGAAGAAGATCTCAATTTATTCTTTTAATATAGGTAAAAGATGCTGATCTGTACCTAGTCAATGAAGTGCTTCAGTGTTGTGGACAGGTGGAGTGGAGGAATGAGGGTGCTGGTTAAGTCTGGTGCTGATAGTTTTAAGGTTTAGCAAAAGCCAACATGTTAGCACACCTTACAGGAGTGTGGGGTGCAGTTTAGCTGTAGGCAACCAGAGTGGTCCATACTATACTGCTTCCTTCACTGGTCAATCATAGTCTTCTTGTTTAGAGTGTGTATTCTTAATTTTATGCTGATACCACCTCTGCGACCTGCATTTGAGGATGTTAATAACAGTTTGAATACACATGCTATGTATGTGTATCCTGCTGTGTGGCTATGCTGTTTACAAAACCGCAGCTTTGAGGTGGCGACATCATCTTGTAGGATTAACCAAGGGGCTGCCACAAATCATGGCAGAGGTTAATTAAAAAGCAGAGGTTATGTCATTTATTAAAATTCAAGGTATAATGTTCCACACTGTGGTGGGATGCATGTCAATGTCATTGTTTATTCAGAGGCTTAGGCCTTCTTACATACATAACATACAAATATTTCAGGCACAGGCCATAATGCTTTCTAGCCTGCCAATATAATAAAACCCTCATTCTTATAATACATGTCCAAGTCGTTCTTAAAAATATCTAAACCAGTGCTTTCTTTAATATAATTTGGCAGTCTACTCCAGTCATCAGCTATTCTCTCAGACAATCAATTAGTACATCTTGCATTCCTATATAATCTCCTAAATAAAAGCCAGGAGAGGGGACAGGGGCAGTCTGTAGATGTCCTAAGGCAACTGCATATACCAAAGCCATTCTAGCCCAATGGTGTTGATGATTTGGAAAACTGGAGCATGAATGGCTAGGCTTAAAAAGGCTCTAAGGCTATTAGCCTAGTAGAATGCTATGGTCCTATGATCCTAAATATGTTGTCTGATGATTCTCTATGACTCTTTATTGTCACTGTTACACCATCTACAGTTTTGGTATTATCAACAAAAATGTAATAACCACAGATCCTATAACGATCTTTAATCCCTATCATAACACCTACTCCTTATTTTTTGTTAGAATGTCAGTTACAGTAAAGACATTTATACCCTGACAATTGGTTTCCAGTCGTTGCTCTTTAACCATGTTTCACAAACGATGAAGCATCAGTGTTGTGTGAATATAGCACACTTTCCAATTAAAAACAATTATTACTAATGCTTCTAGTATTAACAACCAGCACAGATACACCAGACGACCTGGCAAAAATCCTGCATTGTGTTAGTCAAATAGTGCAATATATATGTTGCAAAAAAGTCTCTTGCCTTGTCTTGAAAAGTGGACTCCATCCTGTCAAAATATGTGTGCCCAAAAATTAAGTTTGGATGTTCTAGACATTTCCACTTTTTAAAATGGGCCGTTTGAGTGCCATTGCCTTCTTCTCTGGTAATTTGCATAGTCTGCATGGGATGTTAACAGTCTGTGCTTATCTGATTCGAAGATGAAGTTCTCACTGTGCACTGAGATCACAGGTGGTTGTCCTCTACAATGCAGCATGTTGCTAGGAAGATGCTGAAGATATAAACAAACAATATATTTATCCATGCACTCTTCAGTCTATGTAGGAAGCTGCCAGGTACTGTCAAGACTCATTCATCTAGTGTTTTTAATTTTTGCTTTACTTAGAGCTGATAGAACCATGTCCTCTGAAATATAAGGTGGCATGGTCTCTATCTTTATAAGTATATCTTCTAAGTTTTAGGTATTTTAAAATTTTTATCAAATTCGCTGTGGCTGCCACAATGTAATACTTTCCTTAAGACTTGAGAAGACTTTATTTTTTATTGTTAGAAGCTTACATACTTGATTAGTTTTTGTTTTGTTTTCCTAAAAGCTCCAATAAAGCTGCCTGAGTGTTAGATAAAAAAGTTATAATCATACAAAGATGTCTTTTCACCTTCAACCTTGGGGGCAGACTAGTCTCTTAATTAGGACATGACAAGTGTGATTCAGAGACATGCTAATACGCTGATAGTGAAGTTTTTTCTCATTGCAGCCATAGTTGTCTCTAAATTGCATTTTCTCACCATCATGGAAATTAATCTATCTGCAGTAGGGAATTAACTGGAGTGGTGAGTACTTTTCGGAACTCCAGGGTAGATCTATACATAATTATCATCAGCCTTTCCTCATGTTATTACTTCAGTGGACATTGTACTAGAAGTAAAACACAAGTGCAGTACAGCTTTAAAGTTAAATGAACTGAGCCAATATAAATCAGTGAGCAAATTCAGTGGATGTAAAATTAATGAAGGTATAGAAAGGCACTTAATCTCCAAATGAATAGAAAGCTAGATTCTCAGAAGCACTTTTCTGTGTGACAGTTATTGCAAGTTTTTTTTTTTTTTTGGCATTTTTGCTTTTCTGATCTTAGCTGACTTTTCATTGATGGATGTAGAATAGTACATGAGAACTATAGTAATATTTAATACCATCCATCCATGAAAATGTGCATGTAGTTGCCTGTCTGGGTTAGAAGTAAAGTAATTGTTGAGATTCATAAAAAATATCATTTTCTAATGGAACTCTATGGACAAATTAATTAAAAGGTAAAATTGGTAGCAAGGAACAATGTGAAGGACTGAAATTACAGTGTTGTACAGAGTATGTGTGTTTCAGTAGCTCAGTTTGTAATCCAGCCTACCTTGTATTAGGCTTCATTATCACCTACATATGTCTGGATGGGAAAATAAATCTTTCCACATAATATGGGCAATAAGACCTATTAATGTTGTTCTCACTTCCACAGGTTAAAATGCAGTACAAACATTTGCAATAAGCAATAGGAAAGTAGTCTGGCACAGATGATGACATTAATATTGTCATGTGAAACAAGAGAATAGTTTTGGCTGTAGTTCATTAAACAGCTGTTCACACTGCCATTACATGATATTTAATACGAGTGTCCACAGAACTCAAATTAAACAAGACACAGTGTGTAGCCTAATGGTTCCCTTTTTGTTTAAACGGTTCATATACTTCTGGAAAACTGGAAAAGAAATTGCTGTGATGCATAGGCAACTCAAACTATAATTTGTTGACACTCTAGGTATAAATATAGTATATGGCAGACTGTACACATAAAATTATTGGACACTGGTATCCACCAATTGACAGAGTACACAATACACTATACATGAAGGACCACTATGGGTAGATAAAGTTTCTCTCTGGTGGAATATGCTTTACATTCTGAAATGATTCCTACCATTCAGTGTATCATAACAAAACTCAGAGTGAAATAATTAGCCTGAAAAGCTTTTATGCAGAGGATTATCTTACCCATAAAACAACAGCTGTTTAATGTTTCTCTGTCAGTGACTTAGTCCAGTCATATAATATCTCTAAACAGTTTTAATAAGAACCAAGTTCTTTTAACACTACATGGCAATGTTTAAAACATATTTAAGTAGGTATGCTTAATCAAGCTGAATAAGATGCTTGTTTTGGCATATTTTGCTAATGCTGCAAGGCAGTTCATCGCCCAAAAACAACACCTGTGCCATGTTTCCCCATGAGAGATTTCAAATCATTTAAATACATAAGAGCTGCATCCTTTACAGTTGGAAGCATTGTCAATTAAATTAATACTGATTTGCTAAAGATAAAAAAACTTATGAGACAAGATCTAAGATGGCTACTAAAACATCAGTAATATCATGAGAAATAAAACGTTGGACAACATGGAGATACGGCCAGCCCCAGTGATATGAAGGGATAAAGTCCTGACTACTGCTCAAGTGACCTAAGTTCAGTTAGTGACAATGGTGTTTGGCAAAGGTGGCAGAGGAGGATGGGTGGGCCCATCTTGTGAGAGGGTGTGCAGCAGGATACATTCATCCACAATCCCTTAGAGAAGGGATGGCATTACAGTGTGCATCCTGGAGCAGGATTTGGTCCCCTAAGCCACTAGCTGATGGTAGCTTTTACTAGCTAATGCACAGGAGTGTATGCACCTATAGGGACAGCTGTTGTAGGTCCCCATGACATGGGCAGCTCATCCTCCCTTACCCACGGGGTGGTAATAAGCTTAGTGAATGCCCTCAGCACCAGGATGCTGGCAAGGGCACAAGCAATCCCTATGTTGCCTGTATGACAGTTCTACCAAATGGCTGTCACACGCATTCTGTACTGGGGGAGTGTCCTAGTATGGGGAATGAATAGGCAGACTCCCACTGGGGGAGGTTTCATAGGCAGTAGAAATGGGTCAAAAAAGACCTATTGATATTGCCCATTTCCCAAGGTCTTATTGAAATTTACAGTGAAGAATGATGTATGCACTGACTCAGTCAGCCATTTTAAATACTAACATGGTCACAGACTGATATGATAATATCGACTCCCCCTTCTACTCTCTGGACCTTGCTTTAATGCTTTACCCTTTATTAGTATGCAAAACTCTTTTACTCCATGATACAACTCCATCTCACAAAATAATGCATCCACCTCTCTTTTCTGCCACGTTCCAGAAAAATGACAGCTTTGCATCATTTGCTGATTCTCCAGATTCACTTTTAATTACTGTAATGCTATTTACACATGCAGTGTCACTACCTTCATGTTTTACTGCAGTTTGCAGTATTTATTTAGTTATTCATATTTATCTTTGTTTATCAGGAAAGTCCAACTGGGATTGATCCAATTTTCAGCAGAGGCCTGGGGAGAAAAGGTCTACAGTTATTGCATATGTAAGTACAGAGAACATTACAAAATGCTGTAAGTTTATATTATTCATAGATTAATGAAAGTCCTATAGAAATTCTCTGAAAGCACCATCAGTTTTACATTAATGTCATTTTCATTCATGTCTCCCTTATGTGCATATGCTTCCCTGTTGTAAGGAATGTGGACGATAAGTAGCAGGTTAATTTCTTGGACTAATTCTAGACAGATAGCTGAGATTTAATACTCATAAATGTCTGCCTAGAAACCACAAAGTTAACAAAAGCTCATTTTAAGCAGCAGATCATTCCTATAGCTGGTTCATTTGCATGTTGCAGTAACAAGACCAAGTGTAGAATTTTTAGCTCCCTTATTGACAGCCTATAAACAAATGTTATTAAAACAAATAGCAAGAGTACAATGCCAGTGGATAAAAAGGGTCTCCAGTTTCAAAATACCAAATTATTCATGTGCTTTTAAAACAGGCTTATTTTTCTTATCACACAAAATAATTAGGCACCACCTAATATTAGTTTATAGATGACTTACAAGCAAGCAAGCAATAATGCCCAACAGAATGGACTTTATTGAGGAAATAGTAGACCACCTATGAGTTGTCAGGCTTGATGACATAGGTGAGTGTCCTGTCCACTCCTGGAAAAGCTATTATTCCCCTATAATATCCATTTTTATGTAAATTAATTCCTCTGCCTATTGTTTCTTAGTTGCTGTAGATTATGGGATTTCTCTTGGAGGCATACTTCTCAATTGTGCAGATTTTCACAGAATGTCCAGGTTTTTGGCTCAAATTTTTGGTCTATTCCTCGTAAAATGTGTCATTTTTTGACAAATCCCTGGGATGATCTGAGGACTGAGGTCACTAAATAATGACATATATTTGAGTTTCAGACTTCAAATCCTTCAGCAAATGTATGTTAAAACAAACCCCGTTACTCTAGAAATTTTCTAAGTTTATAAGAGCAAGGTCTGAAATTGCCCACACACACCTACTCTCTAACCCTCCTGTATGCCTAAACTGCTTGTTCAAACACACAAACCTAATAACTCAGCCGGTGACTCCCTATTTTCTAACTTTGTGGGCAAAGTCTGGAACCCACTTCCAGCTGACCTCACACAAATAACCTCACACTCTCTATTCAAAAAAAGCCTCAAACAGCATCTCATGGCACACTGGCTATATCCATGTACCAACCCTGACTAATTCTCTTAATTACTCAGTCAAGAACTTATCTCTCCTCTAAGAGAAATATATGTAACACATGACTTTTCACCTCGCCATGCTTTCTATTTCTACCCTCCCACCCATCCTCCTCGCTCATATATTTCTTATCTTTTTTTACCCTACTTATACACTACCATACATCTATTACTAAGTCAACGATAATCAGGGGATATCCTACACTAATCTCACTTTTCCATACCTTTCCATTTAACTGGCCTAACTATGACTTTTCCTAATGCCCTATAACCTTGTTATTCTTTTAATGCCAATTAGAATTGTTATTATCTGTTACCTATGTATCATATGACTACCCTGTTTATTATCTGTATGACTGGAGCTTTTATTACAATATTTTGTATGTTATCTAGTTAGCATTCTATACCAAGATATACTGTACAATGTTATTCATATGTGAGATGGAGCTTTTCTCCCCGGGCCTCCGGTAAAAATGGACATATATCCAGTTGGAATTTCCTGGTCAACAACTGTAAAATAAAATAAAATAAAAAAATAAATAAAATTTAAAGTTTGTCCCTATTTTTGGGCCTTTGGCCCGCATTTTGTTGGGCTTTGTCCAAATTTCTTGTGCTAGGAGGTTGAGACGTATGGTTGGAGGGAATATTTTACACTTGAAATATACATATATGTATTATGTAAATATTCAGTGTCTGCACACAGACACACACACACACACACACACACACACACACACACACACACACACACACACACACACACACATACACACACAGTTAAGTTTCATAGTTTCATATATATATATATATATATATATATATATATATATATATACAAACACAGAGAGACAGACTCTTACATATTTGCAGAATCTCGGATACACGCCCATGCACATATGCAGAGGTACAGAAGCAAACAGACATGCCCAGCAATTACAGTCACTTTATTGACTGTCTATATTTCTGATGTCTCATTGTAATCAAATGAATGAGAGAATACATACAGTATCAAGCAATCCATACCCCCACACACTCATATACCTCTCAACTTTCCCTGATTTGTAGATTGCACATGATATTGTCTCATATTTTTGCTCTGTCTCTTGAAAAATGTTTGGTTTTTTTGTAAATCATTGATGACTACAGTTAGTCAATAAACCCAGCTATTATAGATTTATATTCATTGTTCAGAAAAAGTATATTGATGCAAAACGTCTTGCTATATTTTCTTTTCAAGTGAATTATGGTAACATTTAAACATTTTTCCCCGAGTTTAGGTCTATGTCACCCCACTATTTTTCGCTTTGTCCAAAATTCATGAGCAAAGAGACACACACGCACACACACACACACACACACACACACACACACACACACACACACACACACACACACACACACATGCACGTGCACACATGCGCATGCTTCTTAAAAGTCAAATCTATGCAGTGGGGTCTGAAATCATGAATATCTATAGTGATAATAATAATAATAAAGGCTGAGACACTGATTTGTGGCTAACTGAATATAAAAGTAAGCAGGCATCCTTTTAAAAATAATTTAAATACATATATTTTTTCCAGCTTTAAAATCACACCACACATCTTTAATATTAAATATTTAAGCAGTAATATCAACTCCAACATTTTCTTACACATATATGTATATGTTTAGAACATTCCATCAGTATTAAATAGCTGTAACTTTATTGAGAAAGTATTATCAATAAAATAGTTTTAACTACAAAAGTACTGTGCAAATTAATTAGCAATAAATTCAGCCTTTTTAAAAATTTACATTTTGCTTGCAGCAGCCTTATTAAAGCCACAAGTCTACAACACAGTAAAAACAAGATATATGATAGTTTTATTTTACATTTTATATTTTGTATGCTAAATAATGCTATCTAAAGTGGGAAACTACATTAAGATGTATGGTTTTATCTATCAGCACTATAATGCAAATGCATTAGCAATGTGCTGCATTTTCAGTGGACTTTATTACCTTTTATATTAAGCTAAACGAGTCTTGCTGAGAATGCTTCTTGGTGAAACAGAACTGCACTAAAACCTTTGCATTATTTTGCTTGCATACAAACCTGTCTGGTAGGGTACATTTGCAATATTGAAAACAAGTAATTTTAACTAGGCATTGATAGATTTATTTACTAAAATATTATGTGACAGCAAGAAGGCGATGATATTATATTTTGAAATTAATTTCATTTTAAATAGTGGAAGAAAATTAGACAACATGATAATTTAAAACCAGTCAGAAGTTAAGCAGAAGTTTTTTTATGTGAGTGAAACAGATGAAATCATCAAACTACTGCACAAATATAATGAAAATGTCAAGGAAATGTGCTTTTATGCCCATTAACTAAATAAACTGAACCCAAGGGCAGAATGCATCAAATGAAAATTAAATAACTGTTTTCTCTGAATAAATATTTCCTTTTCTCCAAGGCATTGCAGCCTCAGAATGCTAAGTATTAATTATTGGGAGAGGGTGTAGCCCCCTCATTGAGGGTTAGGGTACAGCCCCACGTACAACATGTTAATTATGTTTTACTTTGACTTGATTTTAGTTCTTCTCTACCTTTCATTCCACTTACTCTGTTTAAGGCATATATGACATTAGTAACCTTATCCTTCAAAAGACAAAAGAGTCATAGATTCCTACAAGCTTGGAAAATGACCACAATATTACTTGCCATTTTTGCGTTCTGTATCTATCTACTTACCAAAATAATTAGTCCAGTGACATAGCACCGTATGGTAGTCCTCCATTACCTTTCTCACAACTAGAGCACTGCTGTAAGAGCATTCTTCAGATCTGTAGAAGATGACTTCCTGAAACATGAAAATGGTTTACCTTCCGTTCTTCAAAATGTGCTTGGTGGCCATACTGAATGCTTATCCTTAGAGCATACTCCTTCCTACTTAATAACTGTATTGTCTTCTTTCATCCATCTGCAATGGCGTGCCTTCCTTATTTTCTATAATAATTAGCTCTCTTTTCTTCTGTCATCTTTATTCCTCTTGTGCCTAAAGCTCTCCATGTCTCTGACCACATTCTCCCATCACTGTATATTCCTGCAAATGCTATAATGCATGTCCTTCATATCCTGCCTTACTAATGCTGCCCCTGTCACTCACAAACTGATCACCATCCTATTCTTTACCTCTAGCATCACATATATGTCTCACAGCCGCCCCATCACTCACATACATAATGATAATCATCTTATTCATGACTCTCAACATCACATATAATATGTCTCACAGCCGCCCCATCACTCACATACATAATGATAATCATCTTATTTATGACTCTCAGCATCACATATAATATGTCTCACAGCCGCCCCATCACTCACATATATAATGATAATCATCTTATTCATGACTCTCAACATCACATATAATATGTCTCACAGCCGCCCCATCACTCACATACATAATGATAATCATCTTATTCATGACTCTCAACATCACATATAATATGTCTCACAGCCGCCTCATCACTTACATACATAATGATAATCATCTTATTCATGACTCTCAACATCACATATAATATGTCTCACAGCCGCCCCATCACTCACATACATAATGATAATCATCTTATTCATGACTCTCAACATCACATATAATATACCTCACAGCTGCCCCATCACTCACATACATAATGATAATCATCTTATTCATGACTCTCAACATCACATATAATATGTCTCACAGCCGCCCCATCACTCACATACATAATGATAATCATCTTATTCATGACTCTCAACATCACATATAATATGTATCACAGCCTCCCCTATCACTCACATAACGATAATCATCCTATTCATGACTCTCTCCATCACATATAATATGTCTCACATCCCCCCTATCGCTCACATAATGATAATCATCCTATTCATGACTCTCAACATCACATATAATATGTCTCATAGCCGCCCCTGTCACTCACATAATGATAATCGTCCTACTCATGACTCTCAACATCACATATAATATGTCTCACAGCCACCCCTATCACTCACATAATGATAATCATCCTATTCATGACTCTCAGCATCACATATAATATACCTCACTGCCCCACTATCATTCACATAATGATAATCATCCTAGTCATGACTCTCAGAATCACATATAATATATCTCACAGCCACCCCTATCACTCACATAATGAAAATTATCCTATTCATGACTCTCGCCATCACATATAATATACCTCACAACCCCCCTATCGCTCACATAACAATAATCATCCTGTTCATGACTCTCAGCATCACATATAATATACCTCACTGCCCCACTATCGCTCAAATAATGAAAATCATCCTATTCATGACTCTCACCATCACATATAATATGTCTCACAGCTACCCCTATCACTCACATAATGATAATCATCCTATTCATGACTCTCACCATCACATATAATATGTTTCACAGCTGCCCCTATTGCTCACATAATGATAGTCATCCTATTCATGACTCTCACCATCACATGTAATATGTCTCACAGCCACCCCTATCACTCACATAATGATAATTGGCCTATTCATGTCTCTCACCATCACATATGTGTCTCACAGCCACCCCTATCGTTCACATAACGATAATCATCCTATTCATGACTCTCGCCATCACATATAATATGCCTCACAGCTGCTCCTATTGCTCACGTAAGGATCATCATCCTTTTAAAGACTCTCACCATCACATATAATATACCTCACAGCCCCCCTATCACTCACATAATGATAATTATCCTTTTCATGACTCTCAGCATCACATATAATATACCTCACAGCTCCCTATCACTCACATAATAATCAGCCTATTCGTTACTCTTAGCATCACATATAATATACCTCACAGCCCCACTATCGCTCACATAATGATAATCATCCTTTTCATGACTCTCACCATCACATATAATATACCTTACAACCCCTCTATTGCTCACATAATGATAATCATCCTATTCATGACTCTCACCATCACATATAATATGTCTCACAGCCACCCCTATTGCTCACGTAATGATAATCATCCTATTCTTGACACTCACCATCACATATAATATGTCTCACAGCCACCCCTATCGCTCACATAACAATAATCATCCTATTCGTGACTCTCACCATCACATATAATATATCTCACAGCTGACAGCTGCTCCTACTGCTCACGTAAGGATCATCACCCTTTTCAAGACTCTCACCATCACATATAATATGTCTCACAGCCGCCCCTATTGCTCACCTAATGATAATCATCCTATTCATGACTCTCACCATCAGATATAATATGTCTCACAGCTGCTCCTATTGCTCACATAATGATAATCATCCTATTCATGACTCTCACCATCACATATAATATGTCTCACAGCCACCCCTATTGCTCACGTAATGATAATCATCCTATTCTTGACACTCACCATCACATATAATATGTCTCACAGCCACCCCTATCGCTCACATAACAATAATCATCCTATTCGTGACTCTCACCATCACATATAATATATCTCACAGCTGACAGCTGCTCCTACTGCTCACGTAAGGATCATCACCCTTTTCAAGACTCTCACCATCACATATAATATGTCTCACAGCTGCTCCTATTGCTCACGTAATGATAATCATCCTAGTTATGACTCTCACCATCAAATATAATATGTCTCACTGCCCCCTTATTGCTCACATAACGATAATCATCCTATTCATGACTCTCAGCATCACATATAATATACCTCACAGCCCCCCTATTGCTCATGTAAGGATCGTCATCCTATTCATGACTCTCACCATCACATATAATATACCTCACAGCCCCCCTATCACTCACATAATGATAATCATCCTTTTCATGACTCTCAGCACCACATATAATATACCTCACAGCCCCCCTATCACTCACATAATGATAATCATCCTATTGGTGACTCTTAGCATCACATATAATATACCTCACAGCCCCCCTATCACTCACATAATGATAATCATCCTTTTCATGACTCTCAGCACCACATATAATATACCTCACAGCCCCCCTATCACTCACATAATGATAATCATCCTATTGGTGACTCTTAGCATCACATATAATATACCTCACAGCCCCCCTATCGCTCACATAATGATAATCATCCTATTCATGACTCTCACCATCACATATATGTCTCACAGCCGCCCCTATTGCTCACGTAATGATAATCATCCTATTCATGACTCTCAGCATCACATATAGTATGTCTCACACTCACATTGGTTCTAGGATTACTTCTCATCATGCTGTCACCCTTCAGTTTGATAACAATAAAGAGCCCAAACATTAACTTTTCTTATATTTTCACTTCAGATTGTTCTGATAATTTTTAATAACTGTTTGCTATCTATTATTTTCATTATATTGCCATAGTATTTAATTTATGTATCCCAAACTGGTCTGAAAATAGTCCATGTTGATCAATGCTAAACTCAGTTTAACAAATCTCAATAAATAATTCTATAAATCTACTATAAGTGCTTGAGTCCCAGCTGCTCACAGTCCACAGTCTTGTCAGTGTATTTTGCAGCTTTCATGGGCTGCAAGTTGTGGCAGCCATGTAGAGAGAGTGGTGCTATTGTCTACCACTCAAAGATATGTTATACTTTGAGTAAAGTTAAGTGCAGTAGTCGTGGGGTGGGAGATAGAGAGGGGGTGGGAGTTTAACTGTTAGTTTTTAAGGCAGCAATTAGGGAATTTTTATTAAGGTAGTAGAAAGGAAGTTTAGGATTAGGAAGTGATCAGGAAATTTAGGTTTAATGAGTAAGAGAAGAATTTAGGTTTATAGAAGGCTTGTGGAATTTATGCCAATAGGTAGGAGGGGAATTTAGGTATAGGGACTGGCAGAATAATTTGGGGTTAGGGAATGATGAGGGAATTTAGGTTTAAAAAGTGATCAGGGATATGTTTAGAGAGTGGGACGGTAGTAGGGTTAGGGAAAATTCAGGGAATTTAGGTTTATGGTGTAAGAGAAATGGGGTGGGTAATTTAGGTTTAGGGAGTGGGAAAGTGTTTTAGGGTTACAGAACAATCAGGAATTTAGGTTTAGGGAAAGAGAGAAAGAGAAGGGAATTTCGATTTAGGGAGCAGGAGGGGTGTTTAGGCTTAGGGAGCAATCAGGCAAATGTAGGTTTCCTCCTGGATCCTGGATTCACTCCCATGCATTCAGCACATCAGGCAATGAGTGCCCTTCAACACTCATTGTTTCTGCAGCAGGTACAGGTTTTACAGGATTAGGTTGCTAGCCCAATGACCAACCCTCCTCAGAGGGTGCACCACGCACTCACATGTACACAGTCACACCTAGGGCCAATTTAGAGTGCCCAATTCACCTTTGGAATGTGGGAGGAAACCAGAGCCCCTGGGGGAAACTCCCACAGCTGCAGGGAGGACATGCAGACTCCACACAGGAGGCCCCCCAGCTGAGAATCAGACTGGAGAACCTCTTGCTGTGAGATGACAGCACTAACCACTGCAATGTCCAAATTTAGATTTAGAGAGGAAACTTTAGTTAGAGGGAGCAAGAAGGAAGTTAAGGGTTATGGAACTATCTGGTAATTTAGATTTGGATATTAAGAGGGTTAGGATTAGGAGAAAGGATTCTGGTTTGGGATTGGGAGGGTGTTTTATGGTTTGAGTTAGGGTTCTGAGAGAGCTATTCAATTTACAAGGATGCATTTGTAGCAGGGCTATGTAGTTTGCTAGGATAAGGCAGCTAGTGGAAAGTAGAACATTTGCTGTTTAGAAGATGGGACAATGAGCAAGTAAAAGCTGCAAGTTAATAGCATATAACCATTTGTATCAGACCACAAATAAATATACAAATGTATACATAAAAAATAAAGAAAAAAATGAAAAAAGAACAAATGAAATATGCAAATGCCCATTTTTGTTTGTCAAGATCATAGACTTTCCTGCAAAATAATATTATCATCACCAAGCTCATAAAGCTACCATAGATACAACACAACCTTCCCAAATGAAGTCAATAAAGCATACTTAAGAAGCTGAAATTCCTTATCTGAAACCCTAATTTCAATTCCATGAGTACTGACGTATCCCAGCCAAGTTCTCACAATCTGAAAACTCATATTCTATCTTTCAGCATAAAATGAAAATTTAGATATATCATGGTAACCAGAAATTTCACATTTGTCTGTGACTCAAAACATAACCCCTAGATGATAGTTGGACAGTGAACTCCCCCCCTCAGAACATCCTTAAGATCCAAGATAGTCTCAACCAAAACCAGTAATAGTCTAGGGGTTGATTAGAGTGCTGGTAGATCCAGCAGTGGTTGTGTGACTCTCTGTGACCCAAACAGCACCAAGCAATAATTTTCTCATGCCTGTGTTATATCTCCCAGTCCAGTGTTCTTGTAAAAGTACATCCATTGGGCTTGATCTCAGCAGTCTTTAACAGAATGATATGTTTGCCAAGACATCAAAGTCACGAGGCTGCCATAGTTCTACTCATTATCCTGCCATGAATGCCATTTCTCAGTTAACAAGATAAATAAATGTCATGGTGTAATGCTCGTTGCTTTATTCGCTATGCCATCTCACAATACGCATGATGAGACAAATGCAAAGATGAATGACCACATTCCTTTATCACTCCAGTGATCACAAGCTAAGAAGGAAATCATGATTTTCTGAGCAGTCCACACGATACAAGTCATCGTTACAGTGCAGCTAAATTCTTTGTACTTAACAGAATAAGAGCTGACAGCTGGTGAACACTACAGGGGAAACTCGAGTCCATTAATTCACACATTGTAGTAGTGCTTATACATAGTGCTCCATTCCTCTGTTACAGTGATGTGGTATTGTACTGCATTTGAATGTCTTCATAGAAACATACCCTAGTCACCTGTAATTTTTGCACTCTATGACTTCAGCAGCTCAGGACACATTCTTGTCTATCAGTATTTACTTTTACTTCTTCACAACGGCTGTCTATAATCTTTGACCCAGAAGCCTTGGGTGCTCTTCTTCATGAGTCATTTTCTAAGATGAATCTCTGTAAATTGTGCAAGTGCTATTGAAAGGCATCTGACATAACAGAGGCTCTACAAGAACCCCCAGGCCCTCTCACCAACTAACTGCAAAAAATTAATCTGTTCCATGCATCAATCAGAGAGTTTGTTTTTCTTCATGAACTTAAATATGGGCTATTTTACTTATTACTGTACTTTCCATCTTTACACATCATACACGACTACCTGAACTACCACTAAAGTGTTACTGAAATTAGTGTAGGTCTATGGCTCAATTAAAAGTAACTTTAACAAGAACATTAAAATGCTATAGGCCTACAGGAATAAAGCTTTGTTGAGGGTGTTCCCAAATATCCTGTACTTACCATAGCAGTTCATGATTCAAAAAAGTAACTATACATGAGATTTATAAAGTAAGTTAAACAAGGCTTCCAAGAAGGATTTTATACATGAGTAACAAAACTCCTGGAGGATGTAATTTTAATGTAAAAAGGTACTCTGACAATATAAATTCAACACCATCACACACTCTCGTGACATCAAGTTGAGCAGTCTACTTATAGTTAAAAAGCCATGCAGTTCATTGCTAAATACTTTTTCTTATTTTTTGTAAAATCACATTTCAATAATCTCATAAATCTTTCAAGATTTGCTGCAGACAATATTATGAATGACAATGAAAGGGTTATTATAAGAAACACAGGAAGTGTAAGGCCCACAAAGAATAGGTGATTTTAGCTCATTACATCCGAGTGACACCTCCAGGTGCATCTGCAGTTAATTCTTACTAATGCCTCTAGGCATCAACTATTGTTTGTTCATATTTGCATGAATAATTCCAAAGCCATGCTATGTACAAGGTTTTAAAATATTTCATCTTAAAGCTTACACAATGGCAAACTCAACTGTATTAATATTTTACCTCTGTCTGGTGCAGGTAAATATATATTAATTGTTGCTTTTATGATATTCATTTATATGGATATACTTTTCACATTTTTCTAAATATCTCAACAACCAACACAGGCAGAACCCCTTAGCCTCATATGAATGTTCTCAGCTAGATGGATAAAATGCAGCTGACAGTATGTGTGTAACTGGAGTGTTTGCTGAGATATTGTAAGTTGTTTACAAAATACTAGAAATGTAATACTGTTTACTGTGACTTATGAAATTCAGTTTAAGACCTGGAACCTAAAGACTGCTATCACTACAAAAATAGTTTGTGCTGAAGAGTTTGCCATTTATACTACTTTCATAACCCATATGGTTCCAGAGATATGAACATTTCTTTGAAAGATGAGAACATAATTTGATTCTGTCAAAAGGCTTAGGCTCCGGTCATTGGAAGTTACAGTGCAAACTTGCCGAGCTCCATTGGAGTGAATGAGTACATCTTGATCTGATTGGTTTATACATGTGCAAACATGCACACAGACCCCCCCCCCCCCACACACACACACACACACATATATATATATATATATATATATATATATATATATATATATATATATATATATATATATATATGAGTATGGCACCATTTGTTAATGTACAGAAACATCAATGTTCACAGCATTGATTTCTGCATGTTAAACCGTAACTAAAACAAAAAGGAAATCAAAACAAAACCAACCTCAAAAGGAAACAGACTTAATTTGTCTAAATACTGATACTGTTAAGGAAACGGGTTTTGGTAAGGTAATGTGTCAGTCTGCAGGTAGGGCAGTGACAAGGTTAGGGTTAGCACACATGAGTAAGATGTTAAGACTGTTGGTGCTGAGCAGAGCGAACTTGATGTGATCCAGAGTAACACACTGCCTGCAAGTCTTTTTGTTATATTGGAATGTCCAAAAAGTGGACTTTGCTTAAAAAAGGTAGTATGGCAGTATCAAGTGCTTTGGCCAGAATGCAGTAATGAATGATAATTTCCATTGTACCATTTACTATCATATAGGATAAAGTGGGGATCGGAGAATAAGTGAATGTTTCAATTGTGCCATGTTGCATTATTAAGTTCCTTTGCCTTTAGTCACAAATAAATAAATAGTGGATAAATAAATAACTCATTTTAACTATTTCTCTTGTAATTGTTTGAAACAGTATTTTTGGCCAGGGTAAACTGAAACCAAGCAGGTCTCTTCCTAAACACGTCTTCTCTTTAGAATACATGGAATGCTTGTTTGTGGTTCATAATGTGAGCATCATCATGTCAGGCAAAAGCAATGTTAACTTCCTGCCCAAATGTGTGCTAACTTCATGTATATAATCTCATCAAGGCTATATCTGCAGCATGTCCTGGGTTAAATCCAGGGTGTGCAAAGGAATAATTTGTTAATTTTCAGAGAGGCTACTAATTGAATAAAACAATATTCTTCACAGTAATTTTTTTATAAACATTGTTGATAGACAGAATGGATGAAAGTTTACTTTTCATAATTTACCATACTTTTTAAATAGAGGAATAATACTTGCTGCCTTTAACTAAGAAACTTATTAAACAATCTAAGTGAACTGTGAATAATCTAATTCCTGTATGTATTTTCTAAACATTCTGATATTTACACCATCAGGAATAGTTAGAAAGGTTATTTTGCAGATAATTATAATGAAAACTTGAAGGAGTTATGAATAGCAGAGGGGGAAGCAGGAAACAAAAAAAACTCGAGAAAGATGAATAATCTAGTATTTTGATAATATATGAAAACATAAATAAATACTTTTTACATTATCATATCAGAATAAAATATTATCACCAGAGAAGATGGTGTGCAGCTGTTTAGTAAATCCCACAGTCATATCCAGTATCACTTTTATTCATAAACTAATAAAGAGCTCAGTATCTTAGCTGTTTAGAAGTACTAAATGATACTGAATAAGGTTCCTGCATTGAAATAAAAATCAGATGCAGATCTATTCCTGGGATTCAGAAAGGATGTGAGTGTGGTCATGGCTAGCCCTAGTCTGTTTTCTGTACCCTTACAATGAGCCCCAGTGCTTATTAAGAATATATGCATGGATACAGGAGTGTGAGAACAACAGCTCATTAAATCTCTCCCTTGTGGCTGAAGCAGGAACTGCAGGAAGAGTGGGCAGTGGTATGATGTAACCACAGGGAAATACAAACACTAGCAGTATTCGTTAGTTGTGCTCATGCCCTCATGATTAACTGCACAATCCCACATGCACAGTAGTGGCAAGATGAAGATGTTATATGGCAGCCTTAAAGGGTCATAAAGCATGTGTGTTGACCTATTATTTTTTTGTCCAAATTAAAGGTTGGAAAAGGGAAGATAGGATAGCAGTGAAAAGGGGGAAGTAAACAGAGGATAGAACATAAGCTAAACAATTAGAGAATGAGAAGGATAGTGGTGAAAATAAGGGGATAAGGGGATCAAAATCAAGAATGGGGAAGACAGTGGAGAGGGAAAAATCAGACACACAGATAATAGACGGTGATGGGGACATTTGTACGACAAACATGCTTCTGCCTTATATTGAGGCCCTTAGTACTCCTCCTCTAGGAGCTCTGTCCTCTAATGCTGGTGGAAGATATGGAGGAAGATTTTGGACTCCTCTCAGCACCACCTCTCGCATTATCTTTGGGGTCTGAACTCTTTAACTGCATCATATTTGCCACTCTAATTGTCTGCAGAGAAAAATAGCTGAAATTTTGCTTACACACCCATTTTCCCATGTGCCAAATGTCACACAACTGGGAGTCAGCTCATTTGTATGACTGGTGATAGAAAAGCTCAATATAAGTAATGTTTGATAGTAGTTGAACATAACAACTTGAGGTGTGAAACATGGACGCCCAGCTTTTGGTATCTGGTGGTTGTGATTTATACATCACAGTTACTTAGTATGTGTTGTCTAGAATTACAGATTTCTCCTAGAGCCAGAAGCTGAACTGCACATGTGCCCTGCTGCTGCTCATAGCTGCCCATACATGTCCACTGCTGCTTCTTGTAACTGCCCATACATGTGCACTGCTGGTGCTCATATTTGCCCATACATGTGCACTGCTACTGCTTGTAACTGCCTACACATGTGCACTGCTGCTTGTAACTGCCAATACATGTTCACTGCTGCTGCTTGTAACTGCCCATAAATGTTCACTGCTGCTAGTAACTGCCCATACATGTGCATTGCTGCTGTGCATAGCTGCCCATTCATGTGCCCTGGTGCTTCTCATAGCTGCCCATACATGTGCACTGCTGCTGCTTGTAAGTGCCCATATATGTTCACTGCTGCTGCTCATAGCTGCCCATACATGTGCACTGTTGCTGCTTGTACCTCCCCAAACATGTGCACTGCTGCTGCTCATAGCTGCCCAATCATGTGCCCTGCTGCTGCTCATAGATGCCCATACATGTGCACAGCTGGTGCTCATAGCTGCCCATACATGTGCCCTGCTGCTGCTCATAGATGCCCATACATGTGCACTGCTGCTACTCATAGCTGCCCATACATGTGCACTGCTGCTGCTCATAGCCACCCATACATGTGCACTGCTGCTGCTTGTAACTGTCCATATATGTGCACAGTGCTGCAGTGAAAGCAGTATGAAGTTTAGACAGTGTGTACACTGAAAAACTGAGTGATTCAGAAACCTGTGCTCGTTGAGCCTTAATTTGCATAATTATCACACTCAACAGAACGGGTTCATGGGAAAGATCTGCTCTTCATCTCACTACATATGAAGCCATGGGGCAGCATTAATGTGACTGAGCAACAGAAATCATTGACTTAACAACACCCACTTAACCTCTAAGTAGGTAACTCCAAACTTCT
Source organism: Protopterus annectens (assembly GCF_019279795.1). NCBI lineage: Eukaryota > Metazoa > Chordata > Ceratodontiformes > Protopteridae > Protopterus > Protopterus annectens. The sequence continues at coordinate 737,665,864 of NC_056744.1, forward strand.
ACAGCTTAATTTACCTAACTACTAGGCTTTCACATTTGTTCTGTTAGCAGGCCACATCTAAAGCTGTAGCAAAACTTTTAAGGTGTTTGAGTAAAACTGAACTATGAAGTGTAACATTTGAGACAATTACTACAAAATGAACTCCAGGATTCAGTGAGAGTCAATTCCATTTCACACACCACTCTGATGTGGACTACTTATACCTTTATGAATCACTCCGCCATCTTGGTTTTCCTTATTGACATACACCACGATGTTCATTCTAATAATATTCTTCAATACCATGTCATTATTTATTTATTTTTTTTTTATTTTATTTTACATTTGTTCACCGGGAAATTCCAACTGGATACAAGTCCATTTTCAGTGGAGGCCCGGGGAGAAAAGCTCCAAGAGTACAATTTATTACAGACAAAAATGTAAGGACGAGGCTTTGGCATACAATATTTCTTAGAAGACAGATACATTAATTTGTTACTATATAATATTAACTTTTGAAGATAACACAAGGCATGACATTCCTGGAATAGTTTACTTTCAAAGGAAAGAAAAAAGAGAAGAAGAAAATATCCACAAGAGCAATTGTTTATGGCTATAGATGTGAAGGACATCAATATGATATAGAATTTGTCTTAAAAGTTAAGAAATGTATGCTTGGTATTATAGGTATTAACTTTAGGAGATAGTGGAAAGCACAACATTTCTGGGATAGTTTACAATAACCACTAGAGAGTCAGGATGAACAATTGTTTAACAGTGTTAAGTGGTATAGAGTTCTGACTTGGTTGGTTTGACAGTCTTAATTAAGTAAAATGAAATTTCAGAAATGAGATAATAGCCAGGGGAGATGCAGGAGCATAGTCTGTTATTCATGAAGTGAGTTTTGACTAGTTTCTTGAACTGGGTCAGGGATTTGCTTTCAGTTATATGGGCAGGAAGGGAGTTCCAGGTTTTTGATATGTAGTGGCTATAGACAGACTTACCAGCCTCATTGTTATATTTGGTTACTTTGAGGAGGTTTTGTGTGCTAGACCTTAAGGATCTAGTAGTGGTATAGGACTGAAGAAGATTTTGTAGGGCTGGGGTTTTATCAGAGTAATGTATTATTTTGTGGGCTAATGATAGTTGATTGAGTTGAAGTAGTAGTGGTAGTTCTAGCCAGCTGAGTTTTTTAGGCAGTCGCAATGGTGTGTTCTGATGAGTGAGGTTGTAGCAAATAATTATACATCCATTAGCATATTCTGAACCCAGATATACTGCTTCACAGTTTCCCCTTGAGATATGTGTGTCTCTTAATCACATACACCCTGCTCGTAGCTGCTTATTGTATGAATTCACACACTGCAATGCAATAATGCTTTCTGAATACAGCCTTATGTCCAGGCAGCTGCAGTGGTGCAGCGGTTAGTATTGCCACCTCACAGCAAGATGGTCTCTGGTTCGATCTTAGGCTGGGGTGCCTTCTGTGCAGAGTCTGCATGTCCTCCCTGTGGTCACATGGATTTCCTCCAGGTGCTCTGGTTTCCTCCCAAAAGACATGCTGTAGGTGGATTGGATACTCTAAATTGGCTCTAGGCATGAGTGCATGCATGTGTGTGCCTTCTGTGGAAGGTTGGGTGCCAGGCTGGCAACTCGACACTGTTAAACTCCACTGCCAATCATGAGTGGACAGGTGATCCATTGTGGTGACCCCTAACCAGGAAAATCTGAAAGAAGAAGAAGGATACAGCCTTATGTCCAGTAAATTTAATGACTCCTTCTTTCCCCTCCTTAAAATAATTTAATTTGTTGTATTATTTTCCTATCTTTTGTCATTTGGGTCGCCTGCAGATAAAAAAACATATTTCCTTAAAGTACAATTCACTGAATCTGTTTTACTGACATCTGTTTGGTTAAAGTGTTGCTGAGCAGAAGTGGGGCTTACCCATATTACCATGCATTCATTTATTTTATTTACATTTTGCTAACCAAGTTGCCTAGCCAGGTTGTGGCCCATTTTCAGTGGAGATCTTTATAGAAGATCTCCTATGAAAGTATAGTTATACCACCAACTAAGGAAGGTTTGATTGCACTCTCTAAAATCTGTTTTATCCTTTTTATGGTCACAGGAGAATGAGTATCTCTCACAGCAAGCAATGGGCATAAGGCAGATGCTACATCTCTTGACTAACACAGTTCTCACAATCTCTGTTTTCTTGTGGCAGTACTGATTGCAGCATATCTGAATGCAATGAGATCCTATGGGCCAGTCTGTGGACAAATCTGAGATTATCCTATCTCCCCATCCCTGTGACATTGAAGCACTGCATGCCACAGGGCTGGGAGGTGTCTTTCGTGTTCCCACCCAAAAAACAAGTTTGACAGCTTTTATGCAGCATTTCTGGCCAATAACTGCTATTGAAATAAGCAAGCCCTCCCACCCCTTGCCACAGCCCTTCTAGCACCAGGGAAAACTGGTCAAACAAGGATCATCTTGGTCATAGTCAGGACTTTATCTCTCTATACCACAGGACTGCAGCTCTCTTCTTTGTAGTATAGTCCATTTGGTCTTTATAGATGACTACATATCCTTCAAACTAACTTTCCTTCTTCCCCTTAAGTAACATAAGACCTTGGTTCAACTTTTTAACTAACTGTTTTCATAGAGTACAAACTTTTCCATGGGTCAAAGTAGGCAATGTGCCTTTCAGCTTTCTGATCATTAATTGTTGAGGTGGTGAGAAACCAAATCCCTACAGTAGAGCATTCCTTTATTCCAAAATTTCAAAAATAGCACTTCTCATAACTTTTGCTCTACCTCCTTCTCATGGGATGCTTCATTGTTTGAATAGTCTATTCCACTAGTCCATTGTATATGATATTACAAACTGAACTTTATATATTCATGCACAAATCATCCATAGTTTTGAGTCATATTTTGTGACAATTGTCAGATATGTAGGCATTAGGTGGTACATGATGTTTTGGGAATATAGGCTTTAATACAGTAATCAAGCATGTACTTGTTATTTATCATTTTGATTATTTATGGGAACTCTGGAATAATAATCCACTCATGTAAGATAGATGACTTCTCTGAATTGGAACAAATCTGTACCCATGGTTTTCCATAGATGATCTGGATCTATATATGCCATCATCTTTTCCCTTAGATTGTTGTTATGGTGTTCACTGGAGATGGTACAATATTGCATGACTTAATGTTAGTTAACATTCCAAATTAAAACATTATTGGGAATTTGTAAAGGTTAACACAAGGTGCACACTATTTACATATCCTGAGGTAAGTTTTCTGAATTCAAAAACAACCCTACCACAATGCTTCTGATGTCTATTCATTTGGGAAAGTTACTTAAAGTGTACACATAGTGTACACCTCATGGTAACCTTTATGAATCCAAACTTCTTGCTTTTTCTTTGCATTTAACTATTCACAGATGAGATATGTGTGTCGTCAAAAGCATCTGCTTTCTCATTTGATTGAGAACTATTATTTTACTAGTTTTGAACATCATACCCTGGAAACAACTTTTTTCTTTGAAAGGAAAAAAAAGCCTAAATTTCTTTCCTTACAAAAAATGTTTCTCATACTAGAGTTCTTGTGCAATATCCTTCAGTATATGCCTCTGAGTGTATTATTCACACTATTTCCTTTTTTCTATGTAATTTGCTCCTATCATTTTCTAAAGATCCAACTTCCGATTCTTTTTAATCTGTTACAATATTCAGTGCTTAAAATACAGTTGGTTTAGACTTTAATTTCCATGTTCTAGTAATTGCTTTTTGGCAGCCACCAGAATTAAACTTCTTAAATTGATATCATTTGCAGTTTACTACTTTTGTCTATTTGAACTTCATTTACAAATGTGTACTGCCATATCTTAGGATCTGCCAGTAACTGCTTCTGTAATATGATCTGTTATAATTACAATATTTTGAATTGTATTTGAATTGTACTGCTATTAATTTATTGTATATTGTACATTCTACTTCACTGTGTTCTAATTCACCATTACTAAGCTTTTATGTTTTGTTTTTTCCCTTAGTTCTTTTAGCAATCTTGCTCTACATTTCAAACTTCGCACCCTCTAAGGACTTTATTGGTGTTGTCCACTGCATCAATACTTACCTGCCTTTTTTTTTACTGCCGTACTGCTGAGGATGTTATTTACCTGCTACAGTCCTGTCATCTGTCACCCACTATATCCTCTTTAATGACTTTTGTGGTGTTTGGTTGCAACTATTTTTTCTGATAGTGTTGTGACCATATTATACATCTTTACCAAAGTGTAGGTGTTAGTATTCAGTTGCTGTTTAACAATATTGTCTGTCCTTTAAGCTTAGCGTTGCACATTACAGGGATACCCCCCTCCCCATTCATAATTGGTGGTTTTGTTTTTTTCAATATTACTGAGTTCGGCTTTTTTTTATATTTATTGCTAAGCCCATTTAGAGTTTCCATTTGCCTATAGTGCTACCTGACTTTCCCTGTTTGTAATGTCCTAGAAGTGTTGTAATTTCATTAGCTCACTCAGTCCTGTACTGTATCTTTATCAGATATTTGTAAAACATCTGTGCTTCCTTACTTTGAAAAAAAACAAACACAGAAACAGCACATAGGTGAACCAGGCTGGAAAAACGTACATCCAAAAATGCAGCAAAATTCCAAAGCCTGGAAACATATAGGTAGCAGTAAAATCTTTAATTTAAATCACAAATACAAAATCATAAAGCTTTCGGGATCAACCCTTCATCAGTATATAAAAAAATAGTAAAATGCATCCATTTAAATATTCTAAAAAATCACATGACACAGTCTTCACCAATCCTATGCCTTCATAACAAATTAGCTATATATATAAAACTTCATTTCAGAAATAATTGTTTTTTCTTTAAAATAGGTTTAACACTAACCACTGTGTTCAAGACAAGTGGACGGTCAGCCTCTAAAAGTGTGATCCACGAATATTCACAAATCTCTAATTCATTATTTAAATCACCACCCCTCTTATTCTTAGATTTCATATCTATGACCCTAAAATTAAATTTATGGTTATCACCCTTCTCCCTCAAATGCCTGTCCAATGCATTACTAGGGACTTCTCTATGTATTTCAGACTTATGTTATGCCCACATATCTAGAATGTGGAGTTGTGCTACAGGATTTGAGGGTTTTAAAAATGACTTTGTATCACAACACATACCCCGATTTACTTAAAAAATGACAGGAGCTCAACTTAAGAATTGGGGCTGATTATATGAAGTTAATGAATGATTACTTTTATAAATTAGAATGTGATCTACCGAGGGAGATAATCTCACTTGAAAATGAATTGTTTGATATGCCCTTACCATATGAAAACACACTGTTATACAATGGAGTGGTTGATAGGCTTACAACATTTGAAAATAAACTGATTGCGGTAAAAATGTAAGCTAAATAGGGACATCAGTGACTTCAAAACCAGGTGCATTTTTTCCTGGCCCAAGACACATTCTATCTCAACAAGTAGAGAAGGGGGCCATGTTGATTTACCAAATATAAGCAGGGCGATGGACTCTTCGGATGAGTTTTCCTTAAATGAACTTTGCAATACAACAAATAATTCAAATATGGGGATACACAATGCAGCATAATTCTGATTCTGGAAGTATAATGCACACACTATGAGAATCAGTTGTAACATCTAAACTAACCCCTCACCCCACCCCCGTATGTGTGAATGGTACATCCCCTAGCCGAGATGATTTTCAGCAAGGAAGGACTACTATACCTATAATGTTACCAGAAAAGGTAAACCAAGTGAATCAGAACATGTCGAGGAAATGAGTGCAGACCAGGGATCCATCAAGGGGCAGAAAAGAAGCCAGGGAAGTACAACGGAACAGATGGAGGAGCAGAGGACCAACTACACAGAGCAGAGCTCATAACTTAAGAGAATAGACCACTCCATAATAAATTTGTCAAACCTGCAATTAACAGAAAACAAACTAAGACTTCTAAGAAAAAGTCTGGGTTTATACCCTCGAATGTGGATAATGTGGTTTCAGCACTTATGGACCTAAGACTCTTTGTAAGGAATGTAAGTCTAAAACTCATTTTTAAAGATTTTTCCTCAACAGGTGGACAGGTATGTAAGAAATCCAGTTTGTTTTTTCCTGTTAACTGCCTAGCTTTAAATGTATTCACTGAAATATGTGAGCGAGATATACATAATTACTATGCTAAAACAGAGGAAAAATATATATATACTTTGTCTCTTGCCAAATATGAACCTTTGAATAAGTTAGAAAAAAATAATGATATTATTATTAAATCAGCAGACGGGGGGGGGTGAAGTGGTGATTTTGGATAAGAAAATGTATCATGAATTAGTGTTTGAGTTTCTGAGTGATGATACATTTACTGAAATATCTACAATGGATGTGTCTAAATGTATAAGTAAGATTAATATGAGTATTTATGAGCTGCTGATTAACAATGATATTGACATTGAGTTATTTATGCAGATTAACAATGATATTGACATTGAGTTATTTAATTATTTTACAGTTCCATGCACTATTACCCTTGTTCTCTATGGGCTTCCAAAGATCCATAAGAATATGGTTTGCCCACCCATGCGCCCTATAGTATCTGGGTCTGGCTGAGCTACTGAACCTATATCGAATTATTTGTAAATGGCTTTAAGTAAATATTTGAATAAGGTTAAAAGCTATATTAGAGATGCAAGGGATTTTTTACAACAATTACGCTCTTGGTATAAGGAGTGTAGAAGTTTTGAATTTTTATTGGTGACTGTTAACATCAAATTGCTGTTTACTGTTATACCTTTCGAGTATGGACTGGAAGCATTTTTTTATCTAAGAACATTAATGTTGTGGCCAGAGAAGTGGAAACCATATGTGAACTGGCAGAGCTAGTGCTGGACAATAATATATTCATGTTTAATAAACGTGTGTACATCCAGAAAAATGGAATTGCCATGGCCACCCCAATGGCAAACACCTATGCTAGCATTGTGGTTTCCCAATGGGAGGAACAGTTTATTTATGAGTCCCCACATGACCTCTGTCAGAAAGTTTTATTTTTTGAATGCTTAGTTGATGATGTATTTTTGTTATGGGCCGGGAATGATGTTGAGTTTTATAACTGTAGAGACTATTTGAATTCAACCACTGACTTTTTGAAATTTACAATTCAGTTCTCTGTGGATACTATTAATTATTTAGAGATGTGTATCACTAAGGGTAACAATTATAATGACACTTCAATTCATAGGAAAGAGGTGCACTCTAACTGCTATGTCCATAGACACAGTATGCATGCCAAGTATACCTTTAAAGTAGTAGTTAAGGGACGGATGTTAAGGGATAGTCAATTGCGTACAAATGATGAAAAATGTCAAATAGAATTAGATAAAATAGTTATAGAGTTTAAACAATGTCACTATTACGATTCATTGCTAAATCAGATAGCACATGAAGTTAGGACTCAAAGATCTGACAAGATGAGGCCACATTTTTCTGACTCCCCAAAAAAATCTTGTAGTTGATAATGGTCATATTACGAATGGGCATATACGCTATGTCACCACAGGTTTACTATCATTTTCTCGATCGCACTTCATGCAAATTACCATTTCTATGAACCATAGAAATGAAAAACAACATCAGCAAACAACAAAAAATTCAAACATGAAACTGGTGAATGTTCGAATTTGGCACAATTCGAACATTCACCACACTTCCGCAAACAGAATCGCTGTCCAACACACAGTAAATAGTTGCACCCCCCACCCCCCTGCTACTTATATATACAAACTGCAAGATCGCACTACAGTGCGAGAAAGGGTACATTTCCAGATCCCCACAATAGTGCAATCTGCATGAAAATTTAGAAAGTCACAACAGTGTACATGCTGTATTGCATCTGCTGTTACATATTTCTACATTTCATCATTTGTTCTTTTGTTACTATTGAATGGGTTGTTTCAGACTAATGTAAACCACACAAAATCTGATCACCCATTTGATAGTAAACCATCACCACATATAAGAGGAGGTCAAATGGTGTTATGAATATTATTAGAAACAACTGGGGTATTTTAAGAAATATACCTGAATCTTCAAAAATAATAGGAGATGCCCCCTCCTTCTCATATTGAGCTTGCCCTAATCTTAAAAGAAGACTGTGTTATAAAGACTTTAAACGCAATAATAAGGAAGTGAGTAAGATATGTGGTACTTATACTTGTTATAATTGTACATGTTGTGCAGATATTTTCACCAATAGTGAATTTATACATCCTAAGACGAGTAAAAGATATATCTTCAGATGTTTTGCTACCTGTAATACCATAGCTATTGTATATATGGCATGCTGCAAAGCATGCCAAGCTTTTTATGTAGGGAAATGTACGAGAAGGTTAAGGGACAGAATTACTGAACATAAGTCTGAAATACATAAAGAAGTCTCTAGTAATGCCTTGGGCAGGCATTTGAGGGAGAAGAGTGATAACCATAAATTTAATTTTAGGGTTATAATTATGAAATATAAGAATAAGAGGGGTGGTGATTTAAATAATGAATTAAAGATCTGTAAATATTTGTGGATCACACTTTTAAAGGCTGACTGTCCACCTGGCTTGAACACAGCAGTTAGCATTAAACCTATTTTAAAGAAAAAGAAATTATTTCTGAAATGAAGTTTATATATATATATATATATATATATATATATATATATATATATATATATATATATATATAGCTAATTTGTTATGAATGCATGGGATTGGTGAGGACTGTGTCATATGTTTTTTTAGGATATTTAAATGGATGCAATTTACTATTCTTTTACACACTGATGAAGGGTTGATCCTGAAAGCTTTGTGATTTTGTATTTGTGATTTAAATTAAAGATTTTACTGCTACCTATACATTTCTAGGCTTTGGAATTTTGCTGCAGTTTTGGACTTCCTTACTTTGAAACCAGCTTGAGCATTACATTTATATTTTTACTGATCTTGTTATTTGCAGTGAACAGATTGTTTTTTGATGCTTATTTCTCGTCGTCATTTAGCCTCGTTCTGTTTACCCTCGCTGCACTTGGGCTCACTTCACTACTCTGCCCTACTCCTATTCCCACCCACCCTCACTTTCATTTCCTTTAAACTAAGCAAACCACACCCTGATGTATTCTTCAATTAATTCCTACTACCTCATCAGTCCCTACCCCTCCCTCTGCTATATTCTTAAAGTCACTTTCCCTTCTAGCACCACCTAGCCTCAACCTCCTCCCACTACTACTCTTACTCTTTTTCTTAATTTCTCTTCTTATGTTCTGTACAAATCTTATCTCACAATGAAATTCTCCCACTGCTTGCACTACTACACTCTGCTATTGTGCTCTCTCCTCCTAGCTTACTATTCCACTGACCTCCATGGCTATAAAATCAAATGCCATCTCTCCCCAACTCTCACATGCACCTCTCCTCATTCTCCATGCATACCTTATCAATATATCATCAACAATTATAGCCTTAGATACAATAATATTTTCTTCCCTTTTAGACATCTACAATGCACCAACCCTTGGTTATCCTACTATAAGTACAACCAAAACATAATATTGTACTCTTTAACATAGATAAAACTCCAGTCAGATGTTCATCCCAACCTAATCCCCAACTGTAATTCCCGTTCAACTGATCAATTACCTTTTGCCTCCCATTCTTCTACAACAATCCAAAACCTCACTGACACTAATACATACACCTCATTGCCTACTACTTGTAACTCTAATCTTCTTATAACTAATTTCAGTCTCAGAAGCTTTGTTAATAAAATCCTTGAGCTCCATGCTACCTTGGCCACCTAATCCCTAGACATTGCAGTCATAACTGAAATCTGGTTAAAGCCCCACATCAAGGACTCTGAAATAACAACAAATGGTTACAATATTATAAGACAGGATAGGATAAATAAATGGGGTGGGGGCATAGCAATTATGTTTAAAGAATCTCTTAACCTTGAAAAACTAAATTGTACACCTCCAGACATCCTAACTGCTGAAATTCTAATCACTCGCCTACATGTTAATCCTCACAAAGCCGTTAATATCATTGCCATCTACCTACTGCCAAGTAACAATATGCATAACATTGAATCATTCCTGTCCTGGTCATCTTTTTCTGTAACCCAAGAAACCATCATCCTAGGTGATTTCAACCTTGATTGGTTCTCCTACTCCTCTGACTCTCATACCAATTTCATAAACTTATACAATCTTACTCAAACTATAAACTATCCCACCCACACCAACAAATTCTCTAATAAAAATCACTAATTGACTGGATATTAATCAGCAAGCCAATCTGGAGTACCAGACAGGCTGTCTACCAGTCACACTAAGTGACCATGCCCCTACATTTCTAGTCAGAAAAAGAATACATATCCAAACCTATATCCCTTTCAAATATACCCACAGCAAAAATAATTTCTCCCCTGACACTTTCAATATACTACTACAACACTGTAATTGGTCCCCATAAAAAAGCCTGCAACTAGACCTCACTGTAGAGTACTTCAACAACAAATTATTTGAAATATTAAATAACCTTGCCCCCCTCAGGAAAATTTGCCAAAAATCCAAACAACTCCCATGGCTATTTAATGAAACTAAACAACTAATGAAATAAAGGGATAGAGCCTGGACACTTTACCATACAACCAAAAACACAACTGATCTCACCCTTTATCAGCATCTTAGAAACCAAGCTAAGAAAAGAGTCATCAGTGATAAAAATGTACTTTCTTACCTGCCAACAAAAATACCAGCACACCCTACAAAAGCTCTGGCATAACATCAACCACCTCCTTAACCCTGGTAAAACCTCCACCCCTGCTCCCCTCACTAGGTATACCACTGAGCCCTTAGCCTCACAGTTCAACTTTCACTTTATCTACTCTATCACTGCTCTCTTAGACAACAAATTAAACCTACCACTCAATGTCCCCTCCCCAATCTCTGATGACACTAACTCTTTCTCCTTTAAACCTATTCAAACTTCCTACATAAAAAAACTTCTGTGTAAACTAAAACCTTGCTGTCTGTCTGCTGACCAGCTTCCCAATGAGTACCTAAAACATGCTGCTCCTTCCACTGCCTACCTCATATCATACTTATAAATTGCTCTATCTCTGAACAGTATGTACCCAACCTATGGAAAATTTCTCATATCATACCATTACATAAAGGCGGCCCATCTAGAGATATTACAAACTACCGTCCCATTGCCACCCTCTCTCCCATTGCCAAAATCCTAGAAAAATGTATTTACCAGCAAATAATGTATCACCTCACTACTAATAACCTACTGTCCAGCTCTCGGCATGGTTTCAGGCCTAAACATAGTACAAATACAGCCCTCATAACATTTACGGATACCATTTTCCACTTCAAAAATGAAAGACAGCTAGTCTCAGCCATTTTCCTAGACATGTCAAAAGCTTTTGACACAGTATCCCACCAGCTACTACTCAACAAACTTTCCACTTATAATCTCATTACCTCACCCCTAACATGGTTCCATAGTTATCTATCTAACCGTCAACAGGCTACTAAATGGGCAAACAACCTCTCTCCACTATTACCAGTCACCACGGGGGTACTCCAAGGCTCCATACATGGGCCTCTCCTCTTTGTCATATTTACCAATAACCTCAATACTGCCACCCAACATGCCACCATCATCCAGTAAGCTGATGATTCCTCTGTTATCTGCTCAGCCCACTCCCTTCAAGAATTTCAAAATAAAATGCAAACATCTTTCCTGAACATTGAAAATTACCTCACCAGCCATCAACTTATCCTCAGCTCAAATAAGACCAAGCTCATTATCTTCTCTAACAAATCATCCAAACTCAGCACTCCACCCCTCTCCATACACTCCTCCAATGGGACAATAATCAAACCCACCAATCAGACCAAGCTTCCTTACAATCAAAAAAGTCCACTCCGAACTCTGAGCTCTCTACAGGGTTAAACCTTACCTTACACAACAAGCTAGACTTGCCACAGCTAGAGCTCACTTGCTATCCACCCTCCTCTACTGGTCTCGGATCTTTACCAACCTATCCAAAGCTGACCTTAATAAACTAGAATCCTGCTATAACAAAATTGCTAAGTTTGCCACCAATCAACCCCATAAAACACACCACTGCTCAGTGCTCTGACAACTCAACTGGCTGGAACTTCTCAACCTGTTAGTGCTAAAGCAACTTTCACTTGCCCATAAAATCATTTACAAACCACTGACTGCCCAGCTCTGTCAAACCTGCTATAGCCTAACACTAACTGCAGGCTCCTTTTGTCATCCAATAAAATAATGCTAAAAGTGACCCTGTGTCACAACTATCATGGCAACTCCCTCTACTCCTATAAAATAGCCAAAAGCTGGAATAATCTTCCTCAGCACGTTACATAATCCAAACCTGTCCACAATTAAAACTACCCTGAAAGATTATCTAAATGCTAACTGGCTTTGCGCCTGCGTTTTTCCTGGCTATTTTTTTCTTTCGATTACTATTCTCTTACATGAGATAACTATTACTGCTTATCTCTTGCATTACTTGCATATTTTCTCTTTTTCTTTCGGATATTGTATACCTGTATCTAACTTTATAATTTGTACCCAACTTATTTTGCATACTATGTAAAGGTTTGCTATTCCTTGGAATTCTTGTGTTATCTTGTAACATGCATTAACTTGAACTATTTGTACTGTTCTGGGTCTCCACTGAAAATGGGTTTCTAACCCAGTCAGACACTACCCAGTTAATAAATGCAAATAAATAAATAAATAAAAAACAAGGAGTTACTATGTAAAGGCAATTCAGATCCTGTATCCCAGCTCAAAAAATCACTTAGTTTGTTGTACCCATTTGTTCACCCAATATTTCTGACAGAGTTGTCTGGTGAATTTTTAAAATCTGCCAAATCATTATACTCCAAAAACAACTTGTTCCCAGTTACCTCTTTCTTCCCCATCACATCTCCAACTTTTGCCATGTACCTGAGGAAAAATTATTTGGAGTCTGCTTGGAGTATATAAATACCTGTGCAAACACTTCAAAGAAAAAATCCCTAATCTTCTATACTTTGTTGAATATTTGGAAGCTATACATATGCCTCCCATTCTTTCCTTGTCAATTGTATATCCAATCTCTTTTTCCCATCTTTTCTAACCTCATCTAATTGATTCCTATAGTTATCATACAATATTTATATGCCCTACTAACTATCTCTTTTTTTAACAGCAGCTTCTATTCTAGATTCAACTAAAACTTTACCAGAACATGTCTTTCATTTAGGATTTTCATCCCTTTCTCTTTAGCTATATTCTATTAATCCCTGATAGGTAAGGCAGTCTCTAGCCTGCAGCCTAAATTTCTTATTGGCCTCTTCTCATTCTATTATATTTCCCTCTCTAGTTATTTGCTACCAATACCTTGGTTCCTTTACCAGCCCCCTCTTGCCTGTTCTCTGTCCCTGTAATTTCAGTCATCCCTGTCAGCAAAATTTCCTTTAAACATTTTCATGTTGTATTAGTTCTTAGAATACTTTCTGCTACTTTATGAATATAATATTCTATATGGCTATTGTTATTCTCCTTAAAAATCTGCATCCAAAATCTCACTCTCTCTTTATTTCTTGAAGTTTCCTGCTTCATCATCATCCCTTTCTACTTTGAATTATAACTTTCTGCTTGTGTTATTTATATGAGCCTTAACTGTGTAGCTCTCTAAAATATCCTTTCAAATCAGGTAATCCTAAACCACCTTGTTCTATTGGAAGGATCAGCTTACCCATTTGACCCTTGCCTTTTTCCACTCCCGGATAAAATCCTTCATCTCTGTATTAATTACTTTCCACAACCTCTCCTCTAGTTTATAAAAAATATGCATGGCCTGCATATAAAACTAAAGGGACTAAAACATTTTCATTGCTTGTATTTTGCTACCCACATCCAAAAACACGAGCTTCATTTTCTCATCTTTTTATTATCTTTTGTTTAGTCTCTTCCCACGTATCCTTAGCCACCATAATAAAATCCTTTTCAAGCCATACCCCAAATACTTTATTTTGTCATGCCCCCATAAATATGGGTATTGCTGAACCAATTAATGTGTGGATACAAAGTTTACAGCTATAGTATTTGTTTTATCTTTATTAATTTCATATCCTGGAAAGATGTGAAAATATTTCAAAATGTTCCACAACACTGAAATGTCCTTTTCTGGTTTTATCAAGTACAAAATAATATTGTCTGCAAGTAACACCATGTTTCTTGATTACCACACAAATTGTATCATTGAATTTCTGAGAACCTTATTTTATTTGCCAATGACTCTAAATATAGTGCAAGTAAAGTGAAAAGAGGACACCCCTGCCTGGTTCCTCTGCTCAGGCAACTTATCAAATAGTCACGCTTTTTGCCTCCAATCACTCATGTATTCACCCAAATAAACTTATTATTGTATCAGGGAATGCAAATGCTTTCATTGTCCTATTCATGATCTCCCAGTTTACTCTGTCAAATGCTTTCTCTGCATCAAGACCCACCAACAACAGTGATATTTTATTTCATTCTGCTTCTCTGTGGATCATAGTTGTTCTATTAATGTTGTCAAATGTTTGCCTCCCCTCCACAAAACCACATTGATCCATATCTATCAATTTTGGCAATACCTTTGGTGTTCTTTTAGCTATTTGGGGGATAATCATTTTATAATCAAGGTTTAAAATTGCAATGGGCCTATATGAAGCTGAGTCTGATGGGTCTTTATCGTCTTTAAGTATTACAGCCACCACAGCTTTATTCCAGGATGTTAGTGCTTCCCCTCATTTTAAAATAATGATAAACAAAACCTTTCAGATCTTTACCTCTTTCTTGCCTCCTAGTTTCCAAACTTCTACAGGAATACCATTTATTCATGGGGACTTTCCTGCAGATTGATTGTCCATCCCTGTTTTTATCTCATCTCCTACTGTCTTAACTGGTAATTCTTGAACCTCATCTACCTTTAACCCTGGCATACTTAAATCTTCCACAAATATTTCCATTTGTGCCCTTTCTTGATTTAGAAAAACAAGCTCCAGGCAGGGAAAACAATCCAAAAGTAATCCAAAGAGTAGCTGGAATAAATGCCAATGAAACTTATAAAATACTTTAATGAGGTCAATAGAAACAACCGCTTTCGCTCGGCTAGATACCGAGCTTTCTCAAGTTGAAGTAAGACTACTAATAGCAACATTAAATAGTCCCTTCCCAGTCACATGGTTAATTAATTAGCCACAAATATAAAGCTAATTAACCACAAATTTAAAATACCAAAGTTTAGAGAACAATTTCAACAGGACTAAAGACATATAACTAGATTTTCCTAAAAATAAACACAAATATATATATATATATATATATATATATATATATAAGTTTATATATTCCTTCAAGGAATTTTCTTTTTAACCCCAAGAATTACACAAACTGTGGGAGCAAAGGGGTGGTTTATTTAGGGTTTTGCACTACCTGCACCAGTTTCTACATAGGCAAAACCGAAAGGCCCCTTAGGAAAATAATCTATGAGCACTTTTATGATATTTCTAAACAGAAAGAAACAAATGCTTTGTACAAGCACTCTCTCACATGTAACAATTTTGAATTTAGATTTTTAATTCTGGAACAAGTATTCCCTGATGCCAGGGGTGGAGACTGGGAAACTAGTCTAAAATACCGAGAGCTCCTTTGGCAACTTAAGTTGGATGCAAGCAGACCCCCGGGTTTAAATGAGAGCATCAACATTAGTAGTGTTCTTAAAATTAGAAGGGCACGTCTATAGGTTTTTTTCATGTACATATACTGTTTAGGTACATTAATGACTATTTATGATTTTTAAGTAGCAATATGATGCATTTTTACACCAACATATCTTAATTTATTATGAACCTTTTAATGTTTTATTAGTTGTCACATTTATAACCTGTGGAAACATGCTTTATATTGTTTTTATTATATTTATGTTTATTTTTAGGAAAATCTAGTTATATGTGTTTAGTCCTGTTGAAATTGTTCTCTAAACTTTGGTATTTTAAATTTGTGGTTAATTAGCTTTATATTTGTGGCTAATTAATTAACCATGTGACTGGGAAGGGACTATTTAATGTTGCTATTAGTAGTCTTACTTCAACTTGAGAAAGCTCGGTATCTAGCCGGGCGAAAGCGGTTGTTTCTATTGACCTCATTAAAGTATTTTATAAGTTTCATTGGCATTTATTCCAGCTACTCTTTCAATTACTTTTGGATTGTTTTCCCTGCCTGAAGCTTGTTTTTCTTGGTTTGGTTCTTTGCTCCTTTTGGCCCTTTCTTGATTTCCACATTTCTCTGCTTTATAGCCCTTCTATGTCCCAACATACATCATCACTGTTGCAAATCAAGTTTTATTTATTTATTTATTATTTATTTTACATTTGTTTTCCGGGCTAGTCTAGCTGGATTAATGTCCATTTTCAGTAGAGGCCCGGGGAGAAAAGCTCCACAGTAAGACATAATTTTACAAACATAGTTGTACAGAGGGTGTATTTAAAGACAGACTCTAGTACATAACATTTTCATAAAAGTCTAAAATGACTAGTAGCATCAACAGGAAAAAGTACATTAGATTCTTTTTTTTTTTTTTTTTTTTTTTTTTTTTTTTTTTTTTTTTTTTAAACATCCATCTATCGTAGTGGTATTGAGAATTCAAGACTAAAAGAGAAGTAAAGAAACATTAAGAGATTATCTTGTTATAGCTGGCAGGAGAGAGGAAAAGGCATGGAACCAACTAGGATTAGTCAGGGTTAGAACATGGGCAGAGCCACTGGGAATAAAGCCATGATTTTAAATGCTTCTTGAAAGTAGGTAAAGAGGTAATGGACATAAGTTCACTTGGAAGTTTGTTCCAGATGGGCGCAGTCCAGTTGGAGAACAGACTATCCCCAGCTTTGTTATTGGATTTGTTGGAGGCAGCTAGTAGTTTGGTAGCAGAGCGTAGGGAAGAGATGTTTTTATATGAGGTAATAAGGGAACAGAGTATAGTGATATTAGTGGGTTGATGAAAGATTTTGTGGGTAATGGTCAATTGCAGAAGTCGTATATGATTTTGTAATTCTAGCCAGCCTAGCTGTTTGAGATTAGAGCAATGGTGGGTACGAAATGGGGCTCCTGTTGCAAATCTGGCTATGTTATGGTAAGCTGTTGCTAGTTTGTTGAGGTTACTTTTTGTTAGGTTTGTATAGATTGGAGAGGCATAAAATAGGGTAGAGAGTAGATGGGTCTGTGCTAAAGTAATTCTGGCTGAGGGAGTGAGGAAGGCTTTAATTCTGTAGAGAGATCCAAGTTTTCTATTGACTGACTTGATAGTTAAGCTAACATGGGAATCAAAGTTGAGGTTGTGGTCTATTGTGACACCAAGAAGTTTGGTTGTAGGATCAGGGGATATTATGGTGCCATTGTTAGAGGATATATTGAAGGAGAGAGAGGATGACTTATGTGATGGAGCGAATAGTAATAGTTTAGTCTTTTTTGGATTCAGTAAGAGGCAATGTTGTTGGAACCAGTTTTCGGCTGCTATGAAAGCTTTTTGAGTGATATTTTGAAGGTCATTAATGGAAGAAGCTGAGCATATGAGTGTTGAATCATCAGCATATTGAATACAGATTGATTGAGGAAGGGACTTATCTAGGTTGTTTATGAAAATAGAGAAGAGGAGAGGTCCAAGAATTGAGCCTTGTGGTACACCTATTTTGATAGGAAGAAGAGATGATAAGTGATTTTCCCATCGCACTGCTTGTTGTCTATTATTTAAGTAGGAATCGAACCACTGGATAGCCTGAGCGTCCAAAGCAAGAGATTTCAAGATGCTAAGTAAGAGAGTGTGGTTGACCATATCAAAGGCTTTAGAGAGGTCTAGGAATAGAGCAGAGGACAGTAAGTTATTATTCCGATTTCTATTAATATGGTCAGTGAAAGACAAGAGCGCAGTAGTAGTACTGTGATGAGGTCTAAAACCATGTTGACTGTCTGCAAGGAGATTGTTTTGGAGGAGGTGATTAAGTAATTGCCTATGTATGCATCTTTCCATGATTTTTGCTAAAGGGGAAAGTAAGGCTATGGGACGGAAGTTAGAGAGGTCATTTAAGTTGCCACCTTTATGTAATGGGATGATATGAGAGACTTTCCAAAGGATTGGGATACAGCCTTCTGTTATGGTACAATTGATTAAAATAGAGACAGGGAAGGCCAGTGGTTTGGCTGCAATCTGTAGGTATTCGGCTGGAATGAGGTCAGCTGAAGGGGTGCAAGGTTTTAGCTTGGTAAGTAATTTATGAATGAGGTCTGTTGAGACTGGTTGTAGTTTAAATGAGGGGGGATTATTGTTTAGGGAGTTGGGTGCTTGTGTGGATGGTGGGGATAGGGATGAAGCTAGGGAAGTAACAGTATCTTTGAAAAATGAGTTAAATGCATCAGCAATTTGAATTGGGGAAGTTTGAGTGAGGTTTGAGGGTGTAGGTGTTTTGGAGTTACCTGGGTGCAGTAATTTGTTGATGCCACGCCAGAATTTTTGGGGGTTTTGATGTTGTGCATTTTGGACTTTTGAGTAGTAATTTCTTTTATCATTGACTATCAGTTTCTTTGTTTGATTTCTAAGTTGTTTAAAGGACATATGGTCAGCTGGGTTTTTGGTAGCTCTCCATTTGTCCCATGTTCTATTTCTGCGTAACATTTTTTGTTTGGTTTCTTTGGATAGCCAAGGAGCAGGCTTTGTTTTGGTTCTTGTTACTCTTGTAGGGGCATGGTGGTCAAGGATTTGAATGAATGTCTTGTTAAAGTAAGAGACAGCTTCATCTAGAGGCAAATATTTCAGAGGAGACCAGTTGCAAGCTTTTAGCTCTAATAGGAAGTTGTGTATGTTGAAGTTTGTTTTGTTCCTATTAGTTCTGAGTTGAGTATTGGTGGGGATGGGGCTTTTTTGTCGGTTGATAAAAGTGATTTGATGGTCACTGATATTCCTTGCTGAAAGCTGATTGTTTATGTTAAAATGTTCTTAAGCTCCATAATTGCAGTTTTAGGTGGGATATAAATAAATACCAGCATAATCATCTTCCCTTGCCAGTAACCCCTTACTACCACAAATTTACCATTATTATCTTTTTGTTTCTCTTCTATCACTATTGGAGCTCATCTGGCAATTGTTGTAAATACTCACTTTTCCCTCTGTCTCTAATATTCTGCTGAATATTCATTCTGAAATCCTTTATTTTATTTTATTTTATTTTATTTTTGTAACACCTTTATTGAATTATCACTTGTGACATAGGCACATTTACATTTATACAAAAGTAATCAAACTGTATTAATGAATTAACATTAACAAATATTATACTTCACATATATTGCCATATAGCATATAACCTAAGCAACATTACATAAATTACTAAATTCCTGACCCTTTTTTAAACAAAAAACATCTTTATGAAACCATCACTTATGACATAAGCAATCATATATTTATATAAATGAAAACAAACCACATCAACACAATGGTGTAATGGGGAAGAAAGAGGTACTTGGGAACATATTTTCTGGGAGTGCGGTGTGTTGGTAGACATCAACTATTCCCTCTGGGATGTACTGTCAGAGATGCTGCATGGGCAGATTGGTCTGATGAGGGAAATTATTTTTCTGAGCTGTGATACAGAATCAGAATTGGTTAAACATGATAAGATCTTGCTGTGTATAATTATGGTGGCTGCCAAAAAGCAATTATTGAAAATGGAACTCAAAATCTAAACTACCTATATTAGAAGTAGTGATTATAGTAACAGAGATAAAACAAATGGAATTGAAATCTTTAGAAAAGGGTAGGAGCAAACTGCATAGGAAAAACTAGGGATTGTGGGAGCAATACATACAGGGAAGGAATGAGGTTAAAAAGAAGGCAGGACTTAAATGAGCTATGTAATGTTTGACTGAAAATGATTGGGTAGATTATAAGTGATGTATAATGTTTGCGACTGAGAGTGTGTCAGTATGGTTTGTGATGTAAAATGCTTGCATCCTGAAATCCTTTATTATCAAATTCACATTCTCACATCTTTCCAAATGTGTTTCCTGTAGCATTGCACTCTGCATTTCTTATATATAACACAATACTGTTAACTTTTTTGTATATACTTGTGATGCCATTTATAAAGTGTCTATTCCCAGCTTTTCTGTTGCATGCACCCACTAATGTTTGACAGGTTCATCCTATATACAGTCGTATCTTGTCATTTCCATTTGAAGTTATGTCACATTTTACAAAACTTTTTGTTTTAATGAAAACCCTCAGGTAAAACACCAAACATACTAACCATACCCCAGAGCACACCCAGAGCCTACTAACTTAAAACAAATACACAAAACTATATATATCTTTAAATAATGAAATTTAACCCTCCTGATATGAAGTTTAACCCTCCTGATATGAACAATTGTCCCAAATCGACAGCTGCACCCATAAACATTACCTAACTTAAAATTAAGGTTATCTATGCTAAAGCACATATTCCAGCCTTTGCTCCTACTTATACTAATTGCTGTCTGTTCTTGCCTTATCTTTATTCCCATCCTAGATTTGAAAAACAGCTCATATGCTTTCAGAAAACATTAACTTTTAGCCTTAAGAAAAAGTGTGTTGACTATTTTAAGATAAAACTAAACTATACACTGTTCTGATAAATGTACTGAGGCATTTTGGTAGCAGGAAAACTGCTATCTCTTATTCACTTCCAATAAATTCAAACTTTATTTTTTACTAAGCTGTTTGCCATTGTACCTTTTAATCTTACATTCCTCACAGTAACCGATGTCTAGAGCTTTCAGGATATATTGTCTGGACCTGTAGTCAGCTTGTCTCCATAGAAACATAAGAACAGAATGTACAGCTACCCACAGATCAGACTTTTCAATGCTTACACTCAACATGTACTTGTTAAAGGAAATGTTACATTACATTCAATGTGTTCTCTTATTTTTTATAGCATGCATGCTTACACAAGAAACATGTCATAAGATTAAACTAAGGGCATTCATTCAGACATTCCCCTATGCAAAAGTAAGAGAAAACATCTCAACTGTACACATATTATAATTAGTGCACTTTTACACCTCATTCCCCATCCCAACAGCCCAAGGTTACAGCATATTACCTTGAAAATGCTTTTGTCCAGACTTTCATCTCTTTTTACATTGTAATGCCTACATTTCTTAAAACTAAAAAAGAAGTACTTGTTTACTTTAGTACCTTCATCACATACAACAATTACTGAAGATACATTAGTATATACAATGCAGTTTTTAACATGAAATATTTTATACAAATACAATTAAGAACAACAATTATTTTAATTACTCTTTTTTTTTCCATTTAGTGTCCTTCAAAACATTAAATTACTCTTTTTTTTCCCATTTAGTGTCCTTCAAAACATTAATAACATGAAGTGAGAATTATTATTTAACTGGATGGGAAATAGAAAATACATCCCTGGGATTCCACCTGTGTCCCTGCTGGGCAGGGGCATTGGGTGAGAATTTGTCTATGCATGGGCTAAACTCTTGGTTAGGCTTATAAGCGCCTCAGGGCAAATAGCCTAGAAACTTCCTATGATCTTATGTCTTTCAGTTCACCCACAAGTTTAATAAGGTCAATAAAAGTCCAATATTTTTCAGCCACTTTTTCTTGTAAAGCCATACTTCACAAATGTGGTTGATGCTTGATAGTTATGCATTTACTCAGTAATTTCAGTGTTGCTGATTTTCTTTCTGTTCATCTCCATCTCCCAACCCCAGATTCAAGTCCAAGGTACTCCCAATACTTCTAATCAATGCCTGTGCTTTTTTCTGCCTCTGAAGCATTATCCTTTGGAACACTGGTTGATGCATCCTTTCAGCTAGCAAATCTTGCTGTGAAATACCAATCCAGTTGCTCATCTGCACATTCATAAAATTAATATAATCTGTTCCTTCCAGCTTTTCTGGTACAACAAAAAAATTATATGCTTGCTGTACTCTAACTACACAATTTTTGGAAACAACTCTTATTGAACACTCATACTCAGTCAGCCTTTTCTTCATTTCAACCTCTTATTTTTGCAATATCATCAGTTTATCTGAATAGATGTTTAAAGCATCCACACGTTTTTGCAGACTTTTGTTATTTGAGTTGATATACTCTTTTAATGTTTCATTTATCTGAGCGGAGAATGAAGGACCGCATTTACAAGCAAAACTATGACATTAAAAAAAAGGTAAAACAACTAATGCATTGTACAAACACATTCAAGAGTTCCTTTCACACTGCTTCCTTTTTAGTGTCATAGAAAAAAATTGATAAGAGCCCCAGGGGTGATCCTTGGAATGTATATATTGAAGAAATGGAATTATGGTGCCAGATCTTTTTAAATGCTACAACTCCGGGCCTCAATGATATTATATCTATACAGTGCTTACTTAAAAGAAAGGCATATAAAACATAATTGTATTTCAACAGGGGTTAGTGTTCTTTCTAAGTTCAATAATATGTATTTGAGGACATGTTTTTATTGCATTTTTATAATAGGATTTTATTTACTGTTGTTTAAATGTTCATTATGGAGGTGTGTTAGTCATGATTCAAGTAAAGTATTTTAGCGTGAATTTTTAAAGGGTTATCTGATGAAGTCTATGTACAACAATGGATGAAAGTGCTTATTTGTTGTAAGCTGAAGGTTTTAACATGGTTTATTAAACAATTATGAATGACTATCAGTGTGTGCTTCACCATGTTGTCATTCCACTACTTTTGGAATTTTGGAGTAGTTTTCATTTTTTGGTTTTAGTTGGTGAATTTGCAATGGCAGCTGGTGATTCTGGTGGAGCCTAACAGTAAGTGAGCACTATGGATTTGAATCTATATAAATAAAAATGTAAATGTTCATTTGTTCAAAATCTTAAATCTCCAAAAGTTCTTCACCAATTGCTTTGAAATTTTCACACAATGTTGCGTTCGAATACACGCGTGTTTTTATATACCTACTATTATATAGATGTTACACGTTGCATTCGAATACACGCGTGTTTTTATATACCTACTATAAATTCTATATATTTGTATACAAATATGCAATTTTATATATTTTTGTTATAACTTTCTTACTTCTTTTTCAGTGCAATCAATCTCCTTTAGTTCATCCAAATAATGCCTCACAGAAGATCAAACTTAGGTCGTCGTACTCGCGGAGCGGAAGCAGTGTGACAAGTAATTGCAAATCAAACTGAGGAAGAACGGGCATCAGCGAACGAGTGAAACAGACAAAGAATGGCTCAAATACGTGCCGAGGAAGTAGCAGAGCGGTGTGCAGCCAGACTTAAGGATGCACGGTTGCGAGCACAGCAATCGCGTTCTGCAGCTTCAGATCTGCTTCGTTCTCCTCGATCGACACCAGCGGACAAATTAAATGCTTGCCTGAAATACTCTACTTTGTAGCGATATGTAAAGACGTTAAAATTAACTACAAATATGCATGTCCAGCTGCAAAACGATTGATCAGCTGAGATATTCTCACATCAATTGCTGGAAATTGGGAACGGAAAGGTGCCGGTTGATCTGACCTCAGGACGAATTTCATTGCCTCATAACTTCTGCAATTTAGTGACATCAAAAGAAGAATTGGTTGAAAAAGTATTTCCCAATATTCAAACCATTTATAAGAATCACGATTGGCTGACTGAATGAGCTATTCTTGTGGCCAAGAACAAAGATGTCTACGAACTTAACAATATTATTCAGTCTAACATTCAAAGCGAGCCAGTCACATACAAGTCCGTCGACACTGTTGTGAAAGCAGATGAAGCGGTTCATTATCCAACAGAATTTTTGAATACACTCGATTTGCCAGGGATGCCACCGCACGTACTGCAATTGAAAATTGGCATGCCAATTATCATGTTGCGAAATATCAACCAGCCAAAGCTTTGCAACGGCACGTGGCTTGTAGTAAAAAAATTAATGAGCAATGTCATAGAAACAACAATCTTGACAGGACCTTTCAAAGGTGAATATGTCATCATTCCTCACATTCCTATGATTCCAATGGATATGCCATTTCAATTTAAGAGATTGCAATTTCCAATTCGATTGGCATTTGCAATCACCATCAACAAAGCTCAGAGCCAATCTTTGGAATTGTGCGGTTTAGATCTACACACAGATTGCTTCTCACATGGACAATTATATGTTGCGTGTTCTAGAGTCAGCAAACCAGACAATCTCTATATCTGCACAGACAATGGAACAACAAAAAATATTGTATACCCACAAGCATTGTGAAATTAAACATATTAGAAAAGTGCACTTTCTCTTTTCTTTCTTTTCCATTTAACCAGACTGAGCCGCAGCAACGCGTGGCAGGTACAGCTAATGTCCTTAATAAATCTATTCAGAATTTAACCTTACTTTTGCAACAGATATCTCAACAATTCACTATGTGCCTGGTGGACAACACTTTAAGTGGTCGGTTGGCTATGAAACAGCAAGAGTCTCAAATTTATGGTATTGTAACAGCACAAAGGCAAGTTCATTATACTATACAGATTTTTATAGATTCCAGGAATAGTGTGGACTCCTTCAACATTTACCAATGGCTTAATGAACCTGTGGCTATTGATTTTACCAACTAAGTGGAGACAAAAAGCCTTGATCGACAGCTTGCAGAATTTCACAAAAAATTACTAAAATACTGCAAGCTGCAACAAGAGAATTTATATTTCCAATAGTCCATTAAAATTCAGCAAGTCCCTAAGGGACTCAGGACTTGGAAATTTCCTACTGGCCTGGTATAACATTTGCCTTTACACCAAGATCTCGTAGCCATTTTCAGGCTTGCTAGTTGTTGCTGAAGCACCTACCAAGAGGAGAAAACACTGAGAGAAGAAAAGGAGCCACTTTTGTGATTTTAAGTATTTTCTTCTGATTTTTTGTTAAGTTTTACTGCTTTGCCGCCTACTTTTTGGCATTTTCTGGCTTGCTAAAGTTTATATCTGTAACAGTAACAGTACTTGGAACACATCTAGAGCCTGTTTACTGCATTTCCTGTGTTGCACTTATTTTAAAATCATTTTTTTCTCTAAAAACTGCATTTTACCTGATTTTGGCCTAGCACTCAAGTGTGGGGTCATTTATTGCACTGTTGTGATTATTTTGCTGCTTGTGTATCTCTGCTACCTTTAAACTACAACAAAAGAAAAAAAAATCTTGCTTTTTTCCCACTTTCTGAAAGTTAAGAAAGTTCAGTTACAGATTTGCTGTTCTGAACTGTTTGGAAGTTTCTAGAAGGCCAGTGCTTGCTTGGGCTAAAGGGAAGTCTCTGTGTTCACCAGTGGGAGTGGTTAACACTGAACAGCCTGCCTGTCCCTGGAGGAGTGGTTACTACCTAGAAGCTCTAGTCTTATTGGCCATTTTGGGTCAATTCTAAACTCCTTGATCTCTCTCTCTTAAAACCAGGCTGCCTCATGGTTTTGGCGTCTTTTCAGGCTTGCTAGTTGTTGCTGAAGCACCTACCAAGAGGAGAAAATGCTGAGAGAAGAAAAGGAGCCACTTTTGTGATTTTAAGTATTTTCTTCTGATTTTTTGTTAAGTTTTACTGCTTTGCTGCCTACTTTTTGGCATTTTCTGGCTTGCTAAAGTTTATATCTGTAACAGTACTTGGAAAACATCTAGAGCCAGTTTACTGCATTTCCTGTGTTGCACTTATTTTAAAATCGTTTTTTTTTCTCTAAAAACTGCATTTTACCTGATTTTGGCCTAGCACTCAAGTGTGGGGTCATTTATTGCACTGTTGTGATTATTTTGCTGCTTGTGTATCTCTGCTACCTTTAAACTACAACAAAAAGAAAAAAAAATCTTGCTTTTTTCCCACTTTCTGAAAGTTAAGAAAGTTCAGTTACAGATTTGCTGTTCTGAACTGTTTGGAAGTTTCTAGAAGGCCAGTGCTTGCTTGGGCTAAAGGGAAGTCTCTGTGTTCACCAGTGGGAGTGGTTAACACTGAACAGCCTGCCTGTCCCTGGAGGAGTGGTTACTACCTAGAAGTTGTAGTTTTATTGGCCATTTCGGGTCAATTCTAAACTCTTTGATCTCTCTCTCTTAAAACCAGGCTGCCTCATGGTTTTGGTATCTTTTCAGGCCTGCTAGTTGTTGCTGAAGCACCTAGCAAGAGGAGAAAATGCTGAGAAAAGAAAAGGAGCCACTTTTGTGATTTTAAGTATTTTCTTCTGATTTTTTGTTAAGTTTTACTGCTTTGCCACCTACTTTTTGGCATTTTCCAACTTGTTAAAGTTTATATCTGTAACAGTAACAGTACTTGGAACACATCTAGAGCCTGTTTACTGCATTTCCTGTGTTGCACTTATTTTAAAATCGTTTTTTTCTCTAAAAACTGCATTTTACCTGATTTTGGCCTAGCACTCAAGTGTGGGGTCATTTATTGCACTGTTGTGATTATTTTTTGCTGCTTGTGTATCTCTGCTACCTTTAAACTACAACAAAAAGAAAACAAAAAAATCTTGCTTTTTTCCCACTTTCTGAAAGTTAAGAAAGTTCAGTTACAGATTTGCTGTTCTGAACTGTTTGGAAGTTTCTAGAAGGCCAGTGCTTGCTTGGGCTAAAGGGAAGTCTCTGTGTTCACCAGTGGGAGTGGTTAACACTGAACAGCCTGCCTGTCCCTGGAGGAGTGGTTACTACCTAGAAGCTGTAGTTTTATTGGCCATTTTGGGTCACTTCTAAACTCCTTGATCTCTCTCTCTTAAAACCCTACAACTCTCTTTTTGTGTGGTTTTGCGCACTGAGCAGCGTCGGGCAGCGCTGCCTAAACAGGTATAAACTATTCCAGGCTCCACAAAGTCTGCTCTTCACTTTTTCCCTTAGAACTGTTCAAACTCTCAAAGTAATCACTCTATTTTCTTTCTAAAGCCCTGCACTTGCTCAGCTCTTATAAGGAAATGCTAACTAACTAAAGCACTACACCCTCCTTGACTTCTCATAAGTATTAGACTCCCGATTGGTCCTTACTGATCAAGTGAAAAATCAGTTCCCTTCCCTAATCTGATCAGTAAAAAAAACAGTTCCCTATACTAATCTGGTATGTCCAAGGGTCAGTTTCAAGGTTACTCTCCAGTCCAGCTGGTGAATCTGGGAATTTTGAGGCAATGTTACAATTGCCTTATGTACACAGACAACCCTCTCCTCCTTCCAACAAACTGTAATACATGTGAGAGATGCAGTTAGACAGCCAAACTGGAGGCAGAGCTGTCTCAACCCAAGACTGGCACAGTCAGTCAGGAGGAAAAGGTAACCACCCACACCACAAATCCAGTCTCACACAGACCTATTGCATCTCCATACCCAACACATAAACACACAAAAACATACTTGGAGGTTCTAAATAAAAATCTGCCTAAACAGCAAAGACCTCCTAAGCAGATATCCAAGCAACAGCCACCCCTCAACAATACCCACAAATCATATATCTCACAAAATCAGTGTGCCTCACAGTCACAGCCCATAAGGCCAAACAACACACCAAATACACTTGTTATAGGGGACTCTAATGTCCGGCACACTGATGTCCCACTCACCAGACTGAACAAGGAAAAGGTCACTGTAAGCTGCCTGTCGGGTGCCAGGATCCGCCACATAACACAAGCACTCAGGTCACTCCAAAGCAAGTACAAGTATGACTCCGTCATTGTCCATGCTGGTGTGAATGACCTGAGACGTACCTCCCTGGACTACATGAAAAGAGACATAGAGGCGCTCTCTGACCATGTAGCCCAGACTGGTATGTCCCTGAACTTGAGTAGCATCTTGTCCTCACCAAGAATGATGCCACAGTATAAAGACAAAATGATCAGTTTCAACAATTGGCTAAAGTATTGGTGTCATTCAAAGGGGATCCAGTGTCTGTCAGCCTGGGATGACATGCTCAACAAGCCACGATGCTTCCCTAGGGATGGCTTGCACCTGTCACCCTTAGGCTTTCGTATACTGGCCAAGGCTCTTGCCACCCCCATAGTGCCTTTTTTAGGCAAGACTCAAAGGACAAACCCACCTCCATAGATAATGCAAAGATAAAAAAACTAAAGGTAATGCTACTCAATGCCAGAAGTCTAAACCTCAAGATGCATGCACTCGAGACTCTCCTTAGTATGGAGAAAATTGATGTCTGTGCAGTAACAGAAACCTGGTTCAAGGCTCCTGAGAGCACCCCAGCACTACCAGGTTATAACTCATACCATGCGTTTCAGCCCCAAAACTCGGACCGAAGCACAAAAGGAGGGGGAGTATCTATATTCATCAAAGATACCTACACCTCCAGGTTAGTGGCACTGCACAAAGCATCAGAAACCATCCATGTGCAACTAACAGCGGGCAAAACTGCCTTTCAGTTTGTAGCCTGCTACAGAACACCCTCCCTGTTACAGGAACCCCACTTGGCATTCCTGAGAACACTGGAGAATATGAAGGTCTCTCCAAACACTATGTTATTGGGTGACTTCAACTACCCAAACATTGACTGGGAAAACTACTCAAGCCCAAACACCCTAACTTGGTTCCTTGAATTTATAAACTCTAACGCAATGGAACAACTGGTCACCACTCCCACAAGAGGGAACAACATATTGGACCTGGTCATCACCAACATGAGGACTCTATGTTCCACACCAGAGGTAAACCCCTCATTGGTAATATCAGACCATAAACAAATTTCCCTGGACATCCATATCCCGTCCCCACCCCCAGCCAAGGAAATTACTGTAAAGAATTTCTCAAAAGCCAACTTTGCACTTCTCAAGACTGAAGTGGAATCCTTCAAAGCCCCTGGGCCAGAGGATAATACAGCCCAATCCGCAGAATCCTTTACAAATGCATTCTATGAGCACCTGCAGGAATGCATGGATTGTGCTATCCCAAATAAAACCAAGACTCACTCCTCCAAAAACAGGAGACCAGTCTGGTGGACCCCGGCCATAAATAAGCTATACAACAGAAGGAGGAAGCTACTACATGACAGAGCAAAATCCCAAAAAGGGAAGGCATCTCTGATCAGTATTAGCAAGAAACTTCGATCCCTCATAAAATCATCAAAGGCCAGTTTCAAAAGAAAAATTGCCCTAGACACTAAAGATAATCACAAGGCCTTCTTTAGTTATGTCAGAAACATGGGTGGAAACTCCCAGATATGCTCTGAATTGTTGCATAACGGTACAAAATATACCAAACCTACAGACATAGCCAACATCCTGGCAGACAGATTCAGCACAAACCTCTCCCCCCCTTCCCCCCCAAAAGGAGCAAACACCTATCCCAACTGAATGTAACCTCCCTGACATCACAGATGCACAGGTGAAAAGCTGCCCTCTCCAAAGCAAAAAACACAGCATCTATGGGACCGGACGGTGTCCCAGGCTGTGTCTTACATGAGCTCCAAGAAGAACTGAACCCTCACATTAAGTCACTGTTCAAACTTAGCCTTACTACAGGGTATGTACCCAAAGAATGGCATACAGCTACAGTGGTCCCACTCCACAAAGGTGGTGCCACAATGGACCCAGGAAACTATTGCCCCATAAGCCTGACTAGTCTGGTCTGTAAAGCTATGGAGTGTATTATCATGGAACTCATAAACAAAGACATTGGGAGCCTCCAGACACTGGACCCTACCAAATTCGTCTTTGTTAAGGGCAGATCTTGTCTCTTAAACCTAGTTGATTTCTTTGAAACAGTTACCAAAGCCATAGATGAGGGCAAGGTAGTCCACACAGCCTACCTGGACCTCGCAAAAGCCTTCGACACAATACCCCACTCGGGCATCATAAATAAGCTTACCAGCTTAAATATCCAAAATTGTTTGAATCCAAACCAGTTACAAGTGGCATCCCACAGGGCTCAGTTCTGGGACCTCTCTTGTTCGGTATATACTTCTCTGAGGTTCAGGCTAACACGGGGGGATTATGGCTGACAAAGTTCGCAGATGACTGCAAACTGGGGGCCATAATCGAATCTCCAGCTGACACAAACATCCTCCAAAAGGGTCTCACAGAGACGGATGCTTGGTGCCAGAGCCACGGCCTCAAGCTAAATGCTAAAAAGTGCATAGTCATCCCCTTTGGGAAAAACAAGGTGCCCACAAATGACCACATAGGTGGTAATCCATTAAGTACGGAAGAAGTAATTAGAGATTTGGGGACCAATGTAGATAGTAATCTCTCCTTTGATAATCACATTGCCAAAGTGGTTAGAAAGACCTTCTATATAGCCCACCTTATCACGAAAGGGTTCGCATCTAGATCAAGAGAGGTCATTGTGCCCCTCTACTCATCACTCATCAGGCCCATAATTGAATACAATGCACCTTTTGGGATGTACCTTACCCGACACCTGCAGACACTGGAGAGACCCCAAAAGTACCTCACCAAGAGGATCATGTGCTACAAACAAATGTCCTATGCAGCTTGACTAAAGAAACTCCAGCTCTACTCAGTTGCTTACCGCCTATTCAGAGGTGATCTATGCCTGACGTACAAAGCCATGTCAAACCCAGAATTAATGGACATGCTCCACCTCAAAAAATCCAAGTCCCTTAGAGCTACACGCTCCAGGGACCTAAACCTCAGCACAAAAATAAATAGGACATGCTGGAAGGACAGATTCATTTCCCAGAGGCTCCCCTCACTCTGGAATAGAATCCCAATTCATGTTAGACATAGCCCCTCGCTTACCCTCTTGAAGCGAAATTTGGACGCGTGGATGGGAAATCGCAAATTCACCCCTGGGATCTCTCCTGTGTCCCTGCTAGACAGAGGCACAGTAAACTAATCTTAAAAGGGTACCTTCTGTGACCTACTTTACAGAGGCACAGTAGGCTAATCTAATAGGGAGGCGGAAGCCAAATACACTCTGGCTAGGCTTATAAATGCCCTAGGGCAGATAGCCTAGTATCTACCTATGAACCTATGAACCTATGGCTGTGAGTTAATGGAGCTCTTAATAAAGTATAGCTTCAGGGAGATGGAAATACTACATGCAGACATTAAGAGGCTTGACAAATCCATACATGATGACCTTTTGTATCATCAGGTCCAAAGCCAGGTTTCCTCAATTTTTTCAGACATTGACAGCATTTGTGCCAAGATTCAGCAACAGAAATTGAAGAAACTCAAATGTGACCATAAAGAGTACTCAGAGGTCAAAGTGTATTCACAGCCACCCTGCAGTCAGAATCCAAGTACCAATAATCGTAGGCAATATTCAGAATCAGCCCCCTATCAGGTTAACTTCCATGAGCAGGAGACCAACACTGAACAGTACCCTTTGGAATATCCACCCCTCAGGTGATCAGACTGAATACGGAACAAGAGGGGTATCAGCAATCAGGAGAATATGCAGTATCCTTCATGGAATGCCATTAATGACTGAGGGAACAGGAGGAAGCAACATGGATGAAGGAGGTGCTATAGTTAACAACTGTACTATTGTACATCATTTCTCTCATGACTTTAAGATTTACAATTATAGTTCATTTGACTTCAATAGTGCACATGCAGATTTGTTCTGCAGGGGTCATTCATTCATACCTTCTAAAAGACTTGATGTAACAAAAATTATATGTGAACATAAACTGTACACTAGGGAGTTAAATTTGCATTTGTTAATGGTGGATAATACCCAGTCTGTCCATAAACTAAGTGCTTTACATTCACCTAGTACATTCAACCCAGACTCACATCTGACATTGAGACTGTTTGAACAAGTACGTGAGGTGGATACACAAAACTTCAGAACTCTAAGTCTTGTGTTCCAATGGCATAACTTGACTAAATTCCAATATGATATGTTGGATGAGTTAAAACAAGAGAATAATGAACATTTTATGTGCCTTGATAAAGGGAGAGTGTAGGGTTTTTTTTTCTTTTTTCAGCTTTTCCCGATTAGGGGTCACCACAGTGGAACTCCGATCCGCTAATGATTGGCAGTGGATTTTTTTATGGTGCTGAGTTGCCAGCCCGACGCCCAACCTTTAGCGAAGGCATGCCCATTCACGCATGTCTTTCGGAGGCCACTCGACCACAGGGAGGACATGCAAACTCCATACAGAAGGCAGTCCAGCCGAGAATCGAACAGGAGAACCTCTTGCTGTGAGGCAACAATGCTACCGCTGTACCACCGCGGCTTATAAATTAGGCTCATAGTCATGCATCATATTGAATATGAACAGGGTATGTTTAATCTCTTATATGATAATACATACACAGAAGCTTCTGTTAATGAGATTCATGTATCATACCAGGAAATAGATGCTTTATTATATGACATGCTTATGCAAGGTGAAATTAATCCTGAGGAATTCTTAATAGTTAAAGAGCCCAACATCCCAGTTATATTTGGCATGCCTAAAATCCATAAGAATATAGAATGTCCTCCTTTTCAGCCTATTGTGGATGCAGGCACATCAAAAACTAATTTTATTACCAAATATATCGAACAATAATTGAATAGGCAAGTTTATAACATTCAGCATATCTGTAAGGTTTTGTGGGACTTTTTAGGTAGAGTCAATCAGTTGGTGAATGTTTCTGATATTAACTTTATCACCATTGATGTACAGGACATATTTAGTTGCATTCCTCACAGTACAGGATTGACTTGGTTTTCTGAATACTTACCTAATCCTTTGCATATAGGACTAGAAAAGAACAATACATTAAGTACCTTGATGGAAACTATATTACCTAACAATTACATCATGTTTGCAGGTCACTATTTTCATCAGGAAAAAGGTATTGCCATGGGGGCAGTAAGCAGGCCATTGTATGCTAACATTATAATGGCCACTTGGGAAGTCAAATTTATTTTTAATAGAGAAGCCAGTGCATCTTGGAGTATGTACATATATTTCCTTGATGACAAATTTATTGTGTGAACAGATGAGGCTGGAAAGATTAATGATTTTATTACTTATATTAACAACATGACTACTTTGCTACAGTTTACATACAATGTAGGCATTGAGTCTATAGCATACCTAGATGTGAAAATGACAAAAGACATAGAAAATGACCAGCTTGTTTCCCAAATTTATAGGAAACCAACTTACTCCGATTCAGTCTTGTATTAGACAAGGAGACACTCCCATATCAAAAATGGGTGGTGGTAAAAGGGCAGCTTGTGCGAGCTTCGATAATGGTGTCTAAATAAAGTGATTTTCCTGATGGGTGTAAATTGTTGCATAGCATGTTTTGAAGTAGAGGGTACCCGGAGGTTTTTGGTAACTCCCTAAGAGAGGAGGTTATAAGGAAAAGGCTTAATGGCACCTATGTACCTTTACTACAGGATAAATGAAAATAAGCATTCTAACCAAAATCACTATGTTGCCATTATACTCAATGGCAGGCACAAGACAACATGGCCAGTGAATAGTGGTTGATAAGGGGGGAGGCTCAATGTGGGACCTGTAACTATGCATCAGCAGGCAATCCTATGCAAATGAGGGGAATAATACTAAATCCTAGATTTCCCCTGCATGCTAGTCAGCACCCAACAGCGTAAGAGCAGGAATACCTTGGTGCAAGCCTAGGAGTTAGCTGACATCATATGGGGGTGTGTCAAGCATACTGTAAGCAGACTGGAGCCCTGTGGCTCAGGTTTGCCCTTAGCTTAGCAGAGCTAAGCAAGGGGGTGTGTCTGAGGCTGCCTAGCACTTTTTACATTGCCTAAGCGGGTATGCCCGCCGTGCACCGGGTTTTAAAGGAAAAAAAAAGTAAACCAGGAAATAGCAGCTCTGTGCACATTTAAGCACTGAGTTTGTGCAGCGCACCCCTGGGCTTAAACAGGAAGGCAATGGGAAGGGAAAACAGCAGTAGGAAGGTAATCTAGGAGAACTAGCATAGCTGGCAGGTGAAATGTATCAGAATCAGCCAATTACACAGGCAGCAGACCAGCCCAGCCCAGAACACTACTATAAACTATGCAAACACTTTTCCCTCTGGGTTTCCCACATACTCTACACCACCAGTGTATACAAGTGGGGAACTTTTAACAAACAAAAACAACAAAATGATAGGGGCTGCAGAAGCTATCAGACATCAACATGTGGAAGAGGCTGAGGGTGGTGAGGTTGAGAATGCTGTCGACCAACCAACAGTGAGGAGATGGAGAAGGGTGTACAGACCCAGGGCAACCTACCAGGGTTTACAAGAGCTGAAGATAGTGGAGTGCTATAGGGTGGACAGGGACCTCTTACAGCAAATTGTTGAGCTGTGCCGGCCACGCCTGACACATGGAACTAACAGAGGGGAACCCATCCCAGTGAATACCAATGTATGTGTAGGCCTTGGAATACTAGCCACACTTACCTCCCAAAGCCCAACTGGGGATATCATGGGGATCTCATAGGCATCAGCATCCAGGATATTCCACCACTTCCTGGATGCCATGTCTCACATGCCCGTGAGCATGCATATTTCCTCAACACCCGTGAGGTTTTGGCTGGCAATATGCATCTCTTCCACCAAATAGCAGAATACCCTGGGGTAGTGGGTGCTATAGACTGCATGCACATATGCATCAAAGCACCACCCGGTGATTGAGGTAGGGTTTACATCAACCGCAAGGGCTTCCCCTGGGCATTATAATGAATGTGTGTGCTGGCTGCCCTGGAAGCTATCATGATTCCCACATCTGGTATCTGACACAGTTGTACCAAGGATTTGCCAATGGGGACATCCCTAACGGTCACCTAGTGGGGGATGCTGGTTATGCACTGGAGCCGTGGCTGATGACACCCATCAGAAATACACACACACCCGAACAAGAACGCCATAATGAGGCACACGCACAGACCAGAATTATAATAGAGCATGTGTTTGGGATGCTCAAGTCATGGTTACAGTGCCTGGACACATCTGGTGGAGCCTTACATTACTCACCAGCTACATGTACTCAAATTGTCATTGTATGTGCCATGCTACACAATATGATTCTGCGAAAACAGCTGCAGCAGGAACAGCACGGAGCAGGGCCACACAGCCCCCCATCAATGCCAAGGCCTGCACAGGCACAGAGTGACTCAGAGGAGGAAAAACCTGAGCCTGCCCCAGTAGGCAAATGGAGGAATGCCCAGTATTCCATGGCCTTGGCAAAGTGGGAATGCATAGCACATACACTGACACAGTAGGGACACAGAGAATGACACCTCTCTCTGACTAGCACATACAGTAAAAGGGATGCCAAACATGATACTACCTGTGATCAACCATGTATAGGGAGTGTACTTTGTGCATCTGACATAGGCAGCCCCCCCAGCACCATCCTCAATACTGGCACACCCACAAGGTAAGTCACACTCCTTACCAGTTGTCGAATGGAGTAGTATGTGCTGTTACTTGTATCTATGGTATGTATATGAGCATGCAAGGGAATCAGGTGGCTGAATGGGATGCCAGGAGATAGTAGACACCTATAGTGGCAGCATGAGATCTGTAACAAATACTGGTGTCACCATAGTGCCAGTACTACACATGTTGACAAGACCCACTGCAGGAAATGTGCTGGGCCACATGTGTGTCCATATGACACACACATGCCAGTCAGGGAGGTTCACATATCCAACAATAGTCTCAGCCAGCAGGACAGGTGTAGACAAACACAAACAAAGGCTGTGCTAAGGCCTCTGAATGATGCATATGGGTAACCTCCCCCCCCAGGCCTACACAGACAGATTACATCAGGTCAGGCAGTGGGATGTTAGTTCTGAAGGGTAGGAATTCAGAAACTAATATGTAGGTCAATCAAACCTAAGACCTGTAGTACACTGATATGCCTCTAGTTACCATGATAG
Organism: Protopterus annectens; assembly: GCF_019279795.1. Classification (NCBI taxonomy): domain Eukaryota; kingdom Metazoa; phylum Chordata; order Ceratodontiformes; family Protopteridae; genus Protopterus; species Protopterus annectens. The sequence continues at coordinate 737,701,880 of NC_056744.1, forward strand.
GTTAGAATACAGAATGAAATGGAGTACCTGACATACCAGTACAGTCATAGCAAATGTGTACAAGTGTCAGGTGTGACCCCCCCAATCCTATGTAGAAATGTAGAAACAGTCAGGTATGCCCCCCAGTCCTGTGTAGACATGTAGAAACAGTCGGGTGTGCTCCCCCAATCCTATGTAGAAATGTAGAAACAGTCAGCTGTGCCCCTCCCAGTCTGGTGTAGAAATGTAGAAACAGTCAGGTGTGGCCCCCCCAATCCTATGTTGACATGTAGAAACAGTCAGGTGTACCACCCCAATCCTGTGTAGAAATGTAGAAACAGTCAGGTGTGCCCTCCCAATCCTGTGTAGAAATGTAGAAACAGTCAGTTATGCCCCCCAATCCTATGTAGAAAGGTAGAAACAGTCAGGTGTGCCCACCAATCCTGTGTAGAAATGTAGAAACAGTCAAGTGTGCCCCCCCCACTCCTATGTAGAAAGGTAGAAACAGTCAGATGTGCCCCCAATCCTGTATATAAATGTAGAAGCAGTCAGGTGTGCCCCCTCCCCCAATCCTGTGTAGAAATGTTGAAACAGTCAGATGTGCTCCCCAATCCTGTGTAGAAATGTAGAAACAGTCATGTGTGCCCCTCAATCCTACGTACAACTGTAGTAACAGTCAGGTGTGCCCCCCCAATCCTATTTAAAAATGTAGTAACAGTCTGGTGTGCCCCATCCAATCTGATGTAGACATGTAGTAACATGTATGTGTAGGTATAATACCAGTGGAGCACAGATGACCAGAGGTGGCCAAGGTAGCAGGATAGATTGTAGCATTTGTACAACATGCAGGTATGTGTGTGTTAGATTTGTGTGTGTTACATATTGTGTGAGAGTGGTCAGTATGTATGCATGTTGAGGTTTGACCTGGTGGCCATTGCCCACTACTGCCGATGATAGGGCCAAGTCCTCACAACTGCAGTGCCAAAGACAATTCCCCCAGTATAACACATGCTAGCAGTAAGCCATTGTAAATGTATGGCGGTAATATGTGTCACCATCTGAAAGATGGACATGGCATGACTGTTGGGCTACATATACAAGCAGTACACAGGGAAAAGTACCCCAGACATACAGTATATAATGTGTAACTGTGAAATGGACACACCCTTGGAATTGTACGTATAGGTATGCATCACATTATCTGGGCTTGTAGTAGGGAATACCGATGTTGTCTGGCCGAACACTTGCAAATCACAAAGGTGATAGGATTGATGTATTGGGAAATGGCTGATGTCCCTGCACAGGCCAGCATAACTGGAATGCCCCATGCATATCTGTGAGTCAGATGCAAGTAGTGTCCATAGCACACATGCACCCAGCTTACCCAAATACCACCTGCAGGTACCTCTGGTCATATCCCTGCTGCTGGGAATGGGTACAATATGACCCTCACCTGCATATGGCAATAGCAAAAGAATGCAGCATGCTGTGCAGGTGTCCCATGCAGGTATGTCCCTAGCTGTAAGTAGCACCCTGCCAGCATCCATACCATCTGATCAATACTGATAGAAATTATTGGCATGAACACCTAGCACACCTACCCTGTCACCCCAGGGGAATATACTGTATGGTAGTCTGGGGCTGTAGGACTGACAGAATGCAATGGCCTGCTATAGCTGGCCTGCATCACCACCAAATTGCCTACAGGTCTCTGCAAAAGGCCCGTGTCTCACCCGTACTGCCAATGTATGTTATGTCATGGGCACCCAAATAACAACATAACACACTCCACATAAGCTATATGCAAGGCCATGTGAACAAACCACAGTAACATGTCCACCATGTCTCACTGCATGAACTGTGGAAAAAAAACAAAATACAGCTGTGATGAGGTGATAACTATAGGAAAAGTATCAGAGAATGTATGCATAATGTATGGAAGAGGATAGAATAATAGAGGGGGGGGTGGGAGCATGGGCAGCATGGAATGTGCAAGGTCTGACACACAGCTGTGTGCACATACTATCCCTGGCTACAAACACAAAAATGGGTGGCTAAAAACCCGCCCGTACCCCACAACAGGGGTAATGTCCTGACTTATGACCCCTGCCTCTGGGTAACTTGTGTGAATCTGTACAGCTCTGAGGTATTGCCACAGCAGGATAAGTATGGGATTCCCTGCTAGCAAGATGCTGAACTGGTACACAGACCCAGCAGCCTGTGTAGAGTGCAATCCTTTTGAGAACATTCACAGTCACTACAACCTCAATTGACCTTCTTTGGCAAGCCTGCTGATGTTATTCCCAGTGAAATACACCTTTGGGGAAGGAGTACTCCCGTAATCTCTGTGGCATGTCCTATAACTGCGTAATGCTGTAGTATAATAAACTAGTTAGGTAGGAATTATAATCCCAGAGATGGAAAGTGAGTGTGTGTGTGTGTGTGTGTGTGTGTGTGTGTGTGTGTGTGTGTGTGTGTGTGTGTGTGCATCATACACCACACACACACAAACACCGGGTGTCAGTACTGACATGCATGCATGCATTGCTTCACAGGTGTGTAGTGGTTGTCTGTGCCAGAAGGCTATACAAGGCTAGGTGAAGGGTATACCTTGGCATCAGTCCACATGACAATGGTCTGCAGTGTGGCTAAGGGGTGTAGTGTCTGGATTGGCCCACACAGGTGGGTATTGTATAAACCATCCAGTCACCTGGGTAACTATTGTGTGTGGCCATTGCTGTTCAATGCTTGCCATGTATGTGTTCTTTAGTCCATGACATGGATGCTGTCTGAGATGTGCACACATCCCACATGCATGTACAGTGACATGTGAAGCTGTATCAGGGGTGTCTGGCCCATGTTGTGTACACAGATTATCATCACGCATGTGTGTGTGTCTGTATGGGTGTGTATGTGTGTCTGTATTTGTCATTTGTATCCTGTGTAGAGGAGGCTGTAAGTGTGAAACAACTGGACTCATTGTGTAGTGGGTTTTGCATATTTCTTATATGTTGGCCCTATTATATGTCACAATGTCCACCTTACAAGGATAAAAGATGTGAAATAGATGAGAGGCTGTTGTGCCAATCCATACCCCTACATGTGACATTAAGGCCTGGTGAACAAAGTTAGCAACCCTTGTATTACCCAGGGAACAGTCTCAACCCATGCCTCAAACACAAACACACTTCCCTAGGCAACAACCGTTATGTTGGTAGTACCCTGCACATTGCCCACAGATAGTAACCATGGTGTGATTGCAGTGGACTACAGAGGGCATTGCGCCCTGTCCATCAGTGCAATTGGCACGTATATGCAGACAGTATGGCTTCACTATGTTCCCCACTGGATGGCTGCAACACCTGTGATGCCATCAAATGTGACCCACAAAGGACATACCATGCCTTAAACACATGCCCTGTATGGACAGATGCCACTGACACCAGGGAATACCTGTATCATGCTATCAATGTAGATGCAGGGTCAACCTGCTGTCCATTACCACTCCCCGCCACGAGGCCAGGACTGGCACATCTGATGATAATCTATGTACACAACATGGGCCAAACACCCCTGATACAGCTTCACATGTCACTGTACATGCATATGGGATGTGTGCACATCTCAGACAGCGTCCATGTCATGGACTAAAGAACACATACATGGCAAGCATTGAACAGCAATGGCCACACACACAATAGTTACCCAGGTGACTGGATGGTTTATACAATACCCACCTGTGTGGGCCAATCCAGACACTACACCCCTTAGCCACACTGCAGACCATTGTCATGTGGACTGATGCCAAGGTATACCCTTCACCTAGCCTTGTATAGCCTTCTGGCACAGGCAACCACTACACACCTGTGAAGCAATGCATGCATGCATGTCAGTACTGACACCCGGTGTTTGTGTGTGTGTGGTGTATGATGCTTTTAACCACATTCACACTCACTACAGCTCCCATTGGCATACTGAAGTATGCTGTCTGATGTCAGACACCTTCACATACCCTTTGCCCATATAACCTCCGGATAACCCCTGTGGTGCATGTGATACCTGCACATTACTGTATTGTGGCAAACTAACTTGTTAGGAAGTGTATTCCTGACCCTGCCAAATGCGTCAATGTGTGTGAGTCCCTGAGGGGGTGTGGCTGTGTTGACGCTGACACCTGTTCATGTGGACAGGCATGTGTACTACACCTACCGTATCGCTACCATATCACTGTTTCAGATGTCACTCACCATCACATATAACTTTGTACAGCTCCGCAGCATGTAAGCTATGTGGTGCATGCAATAACTGCATAGGCATGTGATAGCAATACATAGTCAGTCAAGGGTTTGAAACCCTGTACTGGTAGGTGTGTGACACAAACAAGCTTAGGTTTTACTCTCCCACCCCCTCACTGACTTACTTTGTATCTGTCTGTCTCTCTCACTCCTTATCTGGTGGATGTGGAGAACTATACCTGCTTTGCATAGGCAGCAGCTTGTGTTTTGTAAGTGATGCTCATGATCAGCTGATGGCATCTGCATGAATTGCAGCTCTCCTCTAGCTGATTGCATGTGGAACAGCTGTGGTAACATTCTCATAGCCAATTGCATGGAAACACACTCCAATATCTAGGAACATCATGTTGGTGTTGGGCCTTTTCATTCACTGTGAGCAGGACCTAGATCTTGTGTTTGGCAAACAGCATCACAGATGGATTTGGGATTTACCTCTAACAACATACACTGTGGAAACAGGCCAACACACAGGAGGGGGATGTGCCTGACATGACTACCGAATGTAAGTATTGCTATTCTGCATTTGGGGTAATGTCGGTTTAACAGGGTGTATGTGGATATGGCTGGTCTACATGTTTTAATACTTGTCATGACAGTGCTATGTTTTTGAGGAAACCCCCATCTGTAGGGTCATCTGCAGACTGGGCAGTGAGTGGTGCCTTTTGTTTCTTATGTTACTCAAAGAACACCTATCTGAGAACTGCAGAAGCATAGTGTGAGGATTGCAGTCAGTACATGGTGACAGCTATGAGAGTTATTGACTTCATATCCCTTATAAGACATCTGTCACAGCAAACCCTGTTACAACAGTAAATGTATGAGGTTATCACAGCAACATGTCAATATTGGCCCACTGTTTGTGCCTCCAGCCACAGCTCTGTCACCCTTTGTACATAGGTCATGCAGTAAGAGGTGCATATGTTCTGTACACCATTATTTATTGACATCATATCTGATAACAACCCAGTGAGATATCAGACTGCTACACATGTTATGTATAGTAGGGGATATATTTGAGGACATAACCTGGGCATTCTGTGGTTGTGTGTACAGTACTGAGGTCTGTGTACTTATGGTGATTGTCCACAGTGTGTGTATTATGAATATGTACCTTGGCCTGTGAACAGACTGTGGTAGATGTCATTGTTCTTGGTCCTGTTCTATCTGATGTTACATGCTGCTCCAGTGTATGGTACTCTATCGGCTTACATGTTTGTAGGGCCATACACACACATGTCCCATACCGCAGACAGGCATCGGACCAGACTGTGTAGTGGCCCATTATATGTAGGGCTAGTCTGTGAGTGGCACATATGAGGATGGTGTTGATCAGACAAGTCCATATACTGTAATATTAAGCTAGCTTACCATATGTGGCTGTGGCTGTGTTCACATTGGTTGTGGGTATTGCACTTTTACACAGGTGTCTGTTACTCTGTGCTCTGACATGCCTGTAGAGCCTGCTATATTTGCAGGTACATGTGTATTCCCCCATAAGAAATGTAGGCCAGTTTTGTGGCAGTCTGCCTGTAATGTGCACAGTGCTTTGTTACATGCCTAGCAGCTTAGAGTACTTACCCAGTGTGATGTTATGTCCAGATATGTGCCAGATGTACTGCAGCCAGGCCACCATAACTGTCATGTATTTCTGACAAAGCAGTGGGATGCTGTACAGATGTATGTCACTAACTACTGGGTAGTATGTGGCCATGTGACCTCTGCACCAGTGGTTATTATGTGTCAGGACAGACAGGAGTGTGTGAATACATAACCTATGTGGGCATATGTATCCCAGTATTTACATGATATACCCATCTACATGGCTGTTAACATCCACATTGTCAGGCTTGGTCCACATGTCTTGCACTAAGGGGTTCTGTGTATACCTATTAACTGACCAGAGTGTGTCAGACTGTCCACATTTATTGGCCATATCTCTGCTGTAGTCCACAGGATCATTATTGTGCTAGCAGTGGTACTGTGCTATGATGTCCTTAGGATGTCTGTCAGTAGCCAGTGGTGCACATGTTAAAAGCAGATGTGACCTCCCACACACAACATGTCTGTTAAGACAACCCCTATTACAGTAGCAACAATCTACATATATACCTGCAATAAATTTGTGACAACCCCTTGCACGAAGAGGTTGGGACTACTGGGGCTGAGGTAGGACTCCACTCCATGTTCTAGACATATGGTGAACATATATGTACATATACTTATCCTTATATGTATATAGATATATACACATATACATATCAACATGCATAGATGAATATATATATATACATATAAATGCTCAAATATATACATATACACAGCAAAATATCTCTACACATATACAGATATAGATACATAAGAACATATACTTATGAATATCTACATATATATTGACAGTAATAGGTATATCAGAATAGCTATGTATGCACATATAGTTATAGATATCTACATATATATCTACATAAATAGGCATATCTGTACACATAGGATGTGCATACATATATAGCTATATATACATATATATATATATATATATATATATATATATATATATATATATATATATATATATATATATATACACAAAGAGATTTACACATGGCCATATATATGATGCACTATACAGATGTGTATACAGACATATGTATGAATATACATGTATATGTGCATGTAGACAGATATCAACATATGTATATGTATATATCCATATTCCTGTCATGTGAAAACATCACGGTCGTGTATACCTTCCCATATGTATCTCACCATATGTATTTGATATGTGTAAATTATGATAAAAGAACATATGTGATGCAACAGTCATATTAATAACAAGCACTACACATTTGTGGAAGTAAAGGCAATTGTTCAATACTAATCAATATGTGTATTTACAGATATATTGGAAAAACAACAGCTGTCTTCACAGTGGTCATGGTGTAGTGGTTAAGTGTTGTGACTATAGTGTACAGGGTCCTGGGTTCAAGACCTGCAAAGGCTGTTCATTTTGTTGCTGGCAGAACAAGGGCTGTTGGATGCAGAGTGGTTAAGGCAGTTTTGAGCAGCTTCAAGCACGTGTGTGCGGGTTTGAGTGAAGCTAAGCACTGCTTAGCTATGGGTAAATGTATGGGCACTTACAGAGTGTAGGCTTCACGTACCAGTGCGCAAATCAGCTTAACTGTTATATTGGAGCAATGTTGATACCTGATAAGCATGGCTTAGCCCTGGTAACCAGTTCTCACCACCCAGTCCGATAACATAGCAGGATAATGACATCTGTAATAAGTGTAGGTACACAGCTATGACCACCTGCAGCGATGCACCCCAGTACTGACACATGTGTATGTGTGCATTACTGAGGATAGCAGTGTCTGTGTGTTAGCACACCTGTACTTTGGAATTCCATGAGGGCCTTCACAACCACTGCAACACTTATTGCCATAGTCAGTTGTGGCCTCTGCTGTATGGGACATTACATGTACCCTGTTACACTCCTCTCTCTACCGGCTACATGGGCCTTGCAGTATCAGCACAACAGTGTTGTACAAATGGGTTGATAGGCATGGGATACCAATTGAGTTCTGGCAAGTGTGTGTATGCGTGCATGTCCGTATATCTGTGGGGTACAGCATTCTGAGGCCGCATACTCCTATTACAATACCCATTGCCACACAGTAGTACAGATTGTGATGTTGCTGCCCATAGGTGAGGCATGACAATGCAACACCCTACTATGCCTGTGGCATGTGCATTAGATGCATATCCATGTAGTGGCACTGTTGGGCTATACAATGGGTTGTATCACAGTCATGGGCAATGTGTGATGGAGGGTATGTCAGAGTGTCAGCATGAGTTTCAGGGAGTACAATATCCACTGGGGGATGTGGGTGCTGTGTACACTGTCATTACACAAGGTATACCCTGTACATGTCCCATTTGCCACTTTATGGTTACCACTGTCACCATCAACCATACAGGTAAATGATACCACAATCCAGCCCAGTTATGCATGTGCTGTGTGCAGCCTACCTGTAACACATTGGACACACGGTCAAGTTAGTTAGCAGTGATAGACCCAGGTCTCTTGGACATATGTCTACCTGTTATGTGTCTGCTAATGTGTATATGAAGGTATGTAACACTATATATTGCCCATATACACCCATTACATCCCCCATTAGCATACTGTACATGTCTGGGGATGTTCTGCATGTAACATGTTACCTGGAACACACCTCACCCTAAAGGCTGTATAGTATGAAAGCCACACACTTCAGTATCACTACATACCTAGGTAGGGGTCTAGTCCCAGTGTTGCCAAGTAAGAGTGTGTATGTATGTGGATTGGTCTACATCAGGTTGCAGATTATACACGTCCCAGCAGGTCACCTGTCCATGTGGCACAGGCAATAACTGTTATACAAACCTGTGACATGTGTTCAACTGTACCCCAGATATGTCACAGCCATGGTGTCACCACAGTGACATACCCCGTTGTGGAGTATGATTGCAGACCATCCTCCTGTTGACACATGTACACCTGCAACACAAATGGCTAACATTAGGGAGACCACAATCAACCAGTGTTACTAACAGCTATAATGCATCATTCAAAAAATGATATTATGTCCAAACGAATAAAAAAACAAGAATCACGGCCGGACTGCAGAGAAACGTTCTAAAATACTTTAATTTAAACGCTTAAAAATAAAAGTTACGTTTTTCGTCCTGTTTGCATACAGGACTTCCTCAGAAAAATGACACAGTTAGAAATTTCAAAGTGTAGTATTTATACAATGTTTATAAAAAGCGCGCAAAATTTTTAATTGACGCTTATCTTCTTAAAGAAATATATGTACATATATGATAACAAAAAGACAACCAGAAAAAGAGACCGGACAGCTTCAATTTATACTAACAACTTTAAAGATCGCTTTATATGTATGAAAATATGTATATGCATGTGTATATAATTATATACACATATATATATTATATCTCAATAGGGGAAATTGTATAAATATATGTATATCTCACATGACCAACATTCAAATGCCCATGATTTAATATTTCCGATATTCTGAAGATGTCGAATATACGGAAAATTGATTAAATAAATATTTGGATAAATATGTGCAAATATGCGTGTATAGATCTGTATGTGTTTATACATATCGAAACATGTACTATATCTATTGAATTTTTATTAAAATTTATTAAAAATATTAAAAATGTTAAGATTATTAAAATTCAAAGATATGTTGTATATGGACATACTACATATTTTTTGTGTTATATATACACATATACACATACTTCCACACCCCCACACACCTACCCACACAAACACATGCATACCCCTACACACCCACACACATACAAACACACAAACAACCACAAAAGACTCACACCCCCACAAACACAACCTCCACCTCACTTTATACACGATATATAAAAAAATGTGTAAATATGTCGTGTGTTATATGAATTTTATAAATTTATGAATTTTATAAAATGTGAGATGTGAATTATTAAATAATAAATTATCAAATATATAAAATATATAAAATGATATAAAATAATTATAGTATGCAATAAAATATATACCAGTTGTGCCTTTGAATGTTTGTATGTGCACAATCTAAACTTGCATTTCAATGAAAATTATAGAATGCTCAAAAGTTCTATATTGACAATTCATTAATTATTTACCATTCAATGTTTGATAACACCTTACAATAAAAAACACTTTATGTCGATATATATATATATATATATATATATATATATATATATATATATTGATAATTTTAAATAAAAAATACATAAATTTAGAAAATTTCTAAATAAATATAATATTGATATTGATATTTATATCCATAATTTAGAAATGATGAATAATTCGATGATACCATAAATTTTATATCCTATAACATTTTTATATATATGTATATGTATATTTTTTATAAAATACAAAATATTATAAAATATTAGATATGAAATATATAATATGAAATATTTATGTAAAGGACTGTTTATATATCCAATTATTAATAATTATATTGAAGATTATATTTTATTATTGTTGGGAATCTCTTTATATATTATAACCTATCTTTCTAAACTTCTCAACCTCAACAGGCACATTATAGAACATTTATCATTTAGACCTGGGTTCACAAAGGCGTTCACTCTAAGTTGCCAAATCAATTCCATTTTCTCCAATAGTAGGGTAAATGGCCCTCCTCTATCATCTTGTTGGATTTGCTGAATTATCTTAAATTTAAATTTGTGTTGTGGATGCATTATGATATGCATTGCCAAAGCATTGTCCTCCCTTTTATGTGTTATGCTTCTCATGTGTTCAGATATTCTGTCCCTTAATCTTCTATCTGTTTTACCTATATAAAATGAGGGACATGCTTGGCACTTTGCAACATAAACTACTCCTTTTGTATTACAGTTTAAACTGTCCTTTAACCGAATCGTATAGGAATTAATGACTATATTAATACCTTCATCTATTATATAACAATAGGGACAGCAACCACATTGTTTCATACCTATATTTCTATTTATACATTTTCTTTTTCTTTGAAAAATTTATCTGTAACTAATACCCTTTCTCCAGATCACCTTTGGTTTAAAATTAAAAATGGTACTTAAATCCATTTCATCATTTAATAAGGACCAATTTTTGAAAATGATTTCTTTTATATCCAAATAGTTAGATGAAAAACTCATAATACATGCTGAGTTGAATTCAGTTTGAAAAGGTGCATTTGCTACCTGATCTAGATCCAACTCACTTATGTTCACTTCTTCATTGAAGGAATTTACCTTGATATTAAGTATTGGTTCATAAATACCATTCTTTCTTTTTAATGTTACTTCTTGAATTAAATCATCTATCAATTGGATAGGATAAGCTCTATTGAGAAACATTTCCTTAAATAACATGCATTTTTTTTTGAAAATTCTCATCAATAGATATCATTCTTGCAGCCCTTACTAATTGACCTTTTAAAACTGAACGTTTTTGGTGAAATGGGTGGGCACTAGAAAAATGTAAAAATTTATTTGAATATGTTGGTTTCCTGTATAATACCGCTTCATAACGCCTATCAACATTATTTTTTGATACCTCAATGTCCAGGAAGACCATAACATTATCATTGGACAAATGGGATAATTCTAAAAATTCAGTTGTATTATTCATCATATGAATCAATTCTATTGCTTCAACTGACGACCCATCTATGATTATAAGAATGTCATCGATGAACCTACCATAAAATTTGACAATATCTTTGAACAATACATTTGTGAAAATATATGTGGTCTCCCAATGTGCCAACACCATGTTGGCATAACTAGAGCCACATGGTGAACCCATTACCACTCCTTCTCTCTGTTTATAATATTGTTTGTTAAATAATATGAAGTTATAAGACAGGATTATGTCCAACAACTCCTGAACCAGGGTTATCTCTGCCTGGGGTGCATTCAGTTTACCCATTCTAGAGATTACCCATTCAATACCTGTTTGTTGGGGGATACAAGTATATAAGTCCTTTATATCCATTGTTATAAAACTATACTGTTGTGAATAAGAAAAAATATTCAAACTGGCTAAAAAAGCCCAAGAATCCTTTAAAATCCATGATTCTTGTATTACATATTTCTTTAACATTGAATCTACAAATTTTGCACATGCATAAGTTGACGAATTTCTACCATCGACTATAGGTCTAAATGGTGGATTGTGAAGACTCTTATGTATTTTGGGCACTCCAAATATGTATGGTGTTCGAGGGACCAGGATAGTTAAATAATTATAAGTGTGCAAATCTATTCTGGCCTCTATGAACAACTCATTGAGAAATCCTTTTATGAACTGGTTCGCCTTATTGTATTCATTGAGTGAAGCTTTTATATACGCATCACTTTCCAATATGTTCATAATATGATTTTCATAATCTGGTAAATCCATGAAGACCAAACCTCCGCCCTTATCAGGATTCATAATCCTGACATTGGCGGACATTAAAGCCTCAAGGTCTTCCCTTTCTTCCTGAACTAAGTTATTGATTCCTTTGAACTTACCCTTGCTTAATTTTAATATAACACACGACATATTTACACATTTTTTTATATATCGTGTATAAAGTGAGGTGGAGGTTGTGTTTGTGGGGGTGCGAGTCTTTTGTGGTTAAAACAAAAAAAAACAAAAAACAAAAAATATCGACCACAGCGTTCAAATAAATGGCAATAAAGGTACCATCCAAACCTCGGAGATGTGTAGGCACAAATTCCACCATGAACCATGGATTAAATAAAAATTGAATTTATTCACCGTAGAACAGCAACAAGATTCAACAAAATTCAGCAAACAAACTTTTTCATATAATTCATATAACACACGACATATTTACACATTTTTTTATATATCGTGTATAAAGTGAGGTGGAGGTTGTGTTTGTGGGGGTGTGAGTCTTTTGTGGTTGTTTGTGTGTTTGTATGTGTGTGGGCGTGTAGGGGTATGCATGTGTTTGTGTGGGTGGGTGTGTGGGGGGGTGGAAGTATGTGTATATGTGTATATATAACACAAAAAATATGTAGTATGTCCATATACAACATATCTTTGAATTTTAATAATCTTAACATTTTTAATATTTTTAATAAATTTTAATAAAAATTCAATAGATATAGTACATGTTTCGATATGTATAAACACATACAGATCTATACATTTATCCAAATATTTATTTAATCAATTTTCCGTATATTCGACATCTTCAGAATATCGGAAATATTAAATCATGGGCATTTGAATGTTGGTCATGTGAGATATACATATATTTATACAATTTCCCCTATTGAGATATAATATATATATGTGTATATAATTATATACACATGCATATACATATTTTCATACATATAAAGCGATCTTTAAAGTTGTTAGTATAAATTGAAGCTGTCCGGTCTCTTTTTCTGGTTGTCTTTTTGTTATCATATATGTACATATATTTCTTTAAGAAGATAAGCGTCAATTAAAAATTTTGCGCGCTTTTTATAAACATTGTATAAATACTACACTTTGAAATTTCTAACTGTGTCATTTTTCTGAAGAAGTCCTGTATGCAAACAGGACGAAAAACTTAACTTTTATTTTTAAGCGTTTAAATTAAAGTATTTTTGAACGTTTCTCTGCAGTCCGGCCGTGATTCTTGTTTTTTCATTATAATGCATCATTGCTGGACTGCTACACTACCTGGCATGTATTCATTAAACTTTACTCCTGACAACATGTTACACTGCAGTACTTTGGTACACTGTAGTACAGACACTGTGTGCATTAGAACCATATTAGTCTGTCCCTGCATCGATGTTATGGATGATAGGAATGTGGCACAGGTATCATCATATGCACAGGGTGTGTTGTTGGTTTGCCAGAGGCCGAGGCTGGACCATACATTTGACATGATGCATGTGGGTGAGGGGTGTAATGAGATGAACTGGGCATGGTGATGTGGTGTGTGTAGGTATGGGGTTGCCCTAGGTGTGTTTGTATAGTGTGTGGGTATGCATGCACACAGTTTTGCCATGTGGCTGCCCTACACAGATGTTTATGGACACCAGCAGACCATACTTGGCAGGGTGTGCAGTTCACTGCCTCTGGCCACAGACACATGGACTGTGCCTGCCAGGGGTTCCATGGGCACATCCAGATACAGCCATCAATATGCTACTCTCCCCTGATGATGGCAGATGTCCGCTGGAACCAGATGCCTCCTGGGACTGGCCAGAAACACATGCTCATGGCCTACTGTGGTGTGGTGTGGACAGTGCCCCCCCCCCACAGTGCCGTGGCTGGTACTGCCACTACGAGAGCCCCTTGGTGTCCTAGCATGACCACGTTGACTGCCAGCTGTTGGTGTTGCTGGCCTACATCCACGTGGCCATCACCACACTCCCACCACATATTCAAGCACGGACATACCACGGTCGATGAGGGCCATCATCTCACCAGACCATCTATCCATGAGCTCGGTATAAGCATGGATGGCACCAAACAGTTCATGGAAGTTGTCACTTGCAGATGTGAGAGCAGCCCTCTGCAGCCTCAGGCCCTGTCTGGTGTAGTGTTCCATACATGCCTGCACCGCCATGGCAGCCTGAAACATGCACCTGGTAGTACCAGTTGTGGCACATCTGCCAGGGGCATGATGACCAGTGGACCTACCACAAGCACCCTGGGACATCTGCCTATGTGGTGCCCTACCAGACATCTGGCTATGCCCTTGATGACCAGACACAGTAGGCATGGTTACCCACTCTCCTGTGCACTGCCACCAAATGCCAGCTGTCCCTCCTCTATGGCCACTAGTAATGGGGTATGTATAGGCACTGACACTGTGTGCGGGGTTGGGGTGGCTAAAAGGGGGATGTCAAATGATGGCACTGTTTTGGCCCCTGACAACCACACCTGTGCCTCAGTAGTACTATCATCATCTTCAGTGTCTGTATGGACACCAACATCAGATTGCATGCAGGAGAGACCCTGACCCACCTCACCACCTGTGGGGGAAAACAAGAAACGCACTTTAAGACCTGTACAGCATTGCATAACAGTACACACACACACACACACACACACACACACACACACACACACCATAACTCTCAACCTGGAAACATAAAAAATCTGGACAAGGCCCATGAAAAATAGGTACAAATATGTATGCTGATTAACATAAAATTTGCATGCATAATTATGTAACCCCACCCACTTCAATGGAGTTGTGGGATACCAACTTTCAAACGCAAACTGAAGAACAGACAACCAAAAAATTTTACCAGAGTTCCTCTGCAGCCATTCCAATGTCCCATTACCTGGCTATTTCACCCCATTTACTATAAACACTAATGTGTGCATACTGTTTTACTTCTACAATGATTACATGGATTTTATTTTTACATTTTATAGCACAATGCACAAACACCAATAGATATCTGCTAAACAAAGCAATACTGTCTCACAATGAAAATAGACTTGGCATTAAAACTTCTCTGCCCTTGAAACTCACATTCATTGAAACAGCATTGAAACCCACACCACATCCAAAGAAATTGCATCTGGCCAGTGGTGGATAAAGATTACCTTTGGGCTGTTTTCAAATCATAGGCACCTTGCACACAAAACAAGAAACATACATGCGTTGTTTAATACACCTTCCTGACTTTATTAAATTATATTCCTTGTGTAATACAGCACAATTGTTAGACGTTAGAGAGTATTTAATATTTTTGTTTGAACATTTTTCCAGTAGGCAATGAAATAAAATGCATGAATCAATAACGACAAAACTACCCAATTCAGAACATTTCCATCATAAAAGTCTACTTACACACACACACACACACACACACACACACACACACACACACACACACACACACACAAACACACACACACACACACACAGTCTGTGGATGGTGCATTAACATTTTAACCTGCTTAATAAAAGCATTGACACAACTAATACATTACCCTTGATTTTAAATAATTACTGATCAAAGCATGCCCTTTAAAGATAAATGCTTTAGAAAATAACAGTTCTAGTTCTCTGACAACAGACTTAGCTTTAGCCCTGTGTATTTGTACAGCTTGTAAAAAGTTTGTAACATAGTCTATTATTATTAGTACTTATTGGTCCCCTTTACTAGATTTCCCTAGTGCCTCCCTAATATCAATGGCAGTGCACACTTTTGTAATAGGTATTGGAATTAATGGACACTTGAACCCAGAATAAAGTGAGTTTTCTGACATACTGGTCAAGAAGATCAAACAAAGACAAATAAATAAATAATAAAATAATTTAGATTTAAAAACAGATAATTCTATTTTAAATAAGGGGTAAGCATTCTACTAAAGCTTCTAACTTGTCAAAGTTCTAGGGATCACTTTGCAACATTCATTTTTTTCTCATATTGCTAAGTAATGTTCTTTTAAGTCTGTGCACAGCTAGAATTTTTAATATTTTCATTTTACTATTATTGTCTTGATCTAACCACAGCTTTATATTATGTGTTTTAAATAATATATCTCAGCTCTTACTAGTGCATCAATAAGGCAAGATGTTAATATTTACAGTTTGTACTAAAGACAGGGTTGGTTGCTAAGACCTAATTAACAATTCCTTTTCAAGATTTTCATAATGAGTGTAATGATTTCCCTCCATGTCCATATACATTTGTGGTGCTGTCCCTTTTAGCTGAGCAGAATGAACGTTGGCCAAGTCTGACTTATCCCCGTTTTAACATTTCACGAGTTACTAAAGCTCAGTGTCATTTTCTGTACTTAGATTCTTGGTTCCATGATTGGTTCTAAGCGGATCAGTAGTATTAGCCAGAAATACTACTACTTGCTGCAAACTGTTCTGTTAAGTGTTTTCTTTGGATTTTTCTAAGGCTTTCAATACATCCTACACAGTTGTAAGAACTACAGCAAGAAGTAAACCCTTATCAGATAAATGATAAGACACTGAGTAACAGCAGTCACACCTAGGAACAGTTTTGTAATGGAAACACTTTCTTTCTTGTGTTTCCTGGTTTCCAATAGCACATAAGAACACCAAACTGTAAAATAAAGCAGGTTTCTATGCTCAGTGACTTTACTGCAATTCCAGTTAGTCTAGCATTCTAGACAGCATGCTGGACCACACACATATGTAATGTCATACACACACACACACACACACACACACACACACACACACACACACACACACACACACACACACACACACACACAGCTAAATAAATAGCAATTCAAATTGCACGCGTGTTCCGGGTGGCACCAGCAGCTAAATAATACAGTCAGCTTCAGCAACGGACCTGCTAAATAAATGCAGCAACCACACACAGCAACCGACCTCCTAAATAAATTCAATAGCAGCCAGCAACAGACCTCACCACATTACTAAATAAATAATACATTCATCTTCAGCAACAGACCTGCAAAATAATACATTCAGCAATGGACCTCCTAAATAAATGCAGCAACCACACACAGCAACAGACCTCCTAAATAAATTCAATAGCAGCCAGCAACCTCATATTGCTAAATAAATAGCAGCAATTCAAATTGCATGCATGTTCCAGCAGCTCAGTCTTCTTTTTACCTGGAAGATGCATGCGAATGTGGGCTTTTTAAGATGAAGGAGGGGCATAAGTTGCTTTTGTTCCCACTTCTCACTCATTCATAAATTAAGCCAGGATGTAGTTGAGGCTCATCTTAACTGCTGTCAGGCTACTCATCGTCTGTCCCGCCCCTCGCAGCCCTCAGCTGAATTCCAACAGGCTGGATGAAGCTGATGTCACTGTGCACGCCTCCAAGTGATGACGTCAGTAAAAAAAAGCTGAAAATAAAATTAAACAACAAATAAAAGCAGGGAAATTCAGAAATTAATGGGTGCCACTCAGGAATCGTGACACCCCAATATTTGGACCTCAAAAACCGGGGAAAAACCGAGAGATTCAGTACAGGTGAGAGGTATGACATACACACACATACACACACACACACACACACACACACACACACACACACACACACACACACACACACACACACACACACCACCTTAATACCTACCTGTCCGTGACTTTACAGACAGTCCCACATTTATTTCCATGCATTCTCCATCCTGCATCACACTTGGTAACATACACTCATTACTACCACTCATTAATGTATCATTCCTCTAAATGCCTAGACAAGTGATCACAACACAAGACCTGTTACTCCATTACCTCCCTGACCTGAGTGGAATGGTTGTACATGGCCTCACTGCTGTCATTCAGTGTTCACCCTGGGTATGTCTGGACATCATGAGCATGGCCCCTATATGTGAGGGGCTACTATGTTCACTCCATAATATCACGCACTGGAGTGTCATGTGTAAGTATTGCTCAATACATGCCAGATTTGCTGCTCAATCAACCTGTCATGTGACAACTGTAATGTATGGATACACTCCCAGGTGTTGTCTAGTAATTCCCCAATGCATCTGTAGTGCTGCATATGTGGGTTGTTAGTCACCTCTCTGCTGAATGAGATATTAAGGGTATACTTGGTGTCTACCTTCCCTCCCAATGCATGTTCCATGCTACATACCTTATTATACACTTTCAGCTGTCCTGTGATTACATACATGACAAGTATTCCTGGTGTGTCATGTGTCAGTCCATGTCCATGTACTGCATGATCCCAAAGGGAAGTACTGCTGTATGAACAACCCCACAATCACACATGTGAATACATGGCACCCACACAAACACACACATGCACACAAGCATCCTACATGCATCACCCTCCCTCCACTTCACCAGAGTGACCCTACAGACAAAATAACCACCCACAGAGACACACACACACACACACACACACACACACACACACACACATTTGAGGTTGCACAATGATAGTACACACAGTCCCCCTATTACCCATCTGTCAACATGCATAACATCTGGTACACAACAGCATGAAGTGCAGCTATAGTCAATCCATGCTAGCAACAGTATACATGTGTGTGATGCATGTGTGGTGTTAGTAGGTAATGCCCCTTCCCCTGGATACCACTGTACCCATGTACACAGTATTGCTGTGCACCTGTTCTGCACCCTGCCATGTACTGTGCACCAAACCTCACAGGTGTACAACCCATTGCTGAATGTGTAGTACTGTGTCAGTTATGTCAGCTCTAATGCTCACAGCCCCTATGTTTTTCAGCAACACATACCTGGAGATGATATGTGGATAGATGTCATTTGTGAATAATGCCTGATGTCTGGTTTACAGATCTCAACATCAGCGGACCATGTATGACCAACCCAATACTATTACACTGACAACCGTCAGAGCATATAGTGGCTAAAGGGAGTGTGCACACCCTTATTGATATGATGCACCCTTCCTTGATCTGCGATGGGACCACATCACCACATATATTAACAGTACATGAGCCTTATATGTGACATATGCCCTGTACATTCACATGCATTGTCTAGGGAATGTGTTATGTGTGCGGATGCTGACCGCGATGCATACACTCCGTGTGTGCATATGTGTGCACACCCTTATCATGACAGTTTTTTGCACCTATTGTTATGTGTACTACAGCAGTCACTACTCCTGGCAGGGGCATACTAGCATGGGCCATCTGCATTTGCCAGTGTATGTTCATTCTGCCCTACACATGTCCCCCAAATCTACTCATGTGCACATCCCTTGTGTTCACACAATGCTGTCACTATTGCTGTAGAGGTAGGGTTATGTCTGCCACAGTTCCTGAACCTGACTGTGTGCAGATACAGCCATTCTTAGCATCCTTAGAATCCCTGCTGCAGTGCACTGGTGTGTCATGCTGACACCCCCTGCCACCTTCAGCTTTTTTGCAGATACTTTACAAGTAAGGCCTACACGTGTGTGTCAGTTTGCAGTGTCCCATATACTGCAAACCACATGTTACAGCCTAGTCCCAGCTGATAATGTGGACCACAGTAATACTTTATGCCATAGTGTAACTCTGTAACAGTTGCCATTGTACTACTGGTATATACACTGTTGTTGCACTGTATACGAGTGGTGTTTCACACATGTCCCTACTGTAGGCCATGTCTCCCACTATTATGTTACTCCCTATAGACACATTCCACAATGACAGGATGTTAGTCATCTTGCAAGTGTCTGACACACCCTTCCAATACCCCATCATGGTCACCACTGTGATGTTATGCATTTAACAGCAACAAAACGTGCACATGTACAGTATGCATTCTAGGTAGGTCTGTTAGATGTGTGCATGGAATATACCATAGCCATTACATGCCCGGTGTACTGGCAAGCATCAACATAAATCATACTCACTGGCTACAGGCTGCTGCCTTGGTGGTATACCGGAGGGGCCTACATAAGAGGGCGAGAGATACGAAGTCACTAGCCACACCTGTGGCATTGCTACAGGGTACATGCAGCATTACAGTACATCAACAGTACATGTCCACAATACTGCCACGTATGCACATCTGTTTATCACCACTGTGCAGCAACAAACAATATCTATAACATGTCAGATATGCATGTTCTACCTGTACAGGTGCGGATGCATATGCAAAACTAGTCTACTGATGTGCTCTGTGGCCTTACCTGCACGGTCTTCAGCTGGTGTGTGGGTAGCACCCACCTCCACAATGGTGTCGGCAGTTGATGGCTATGTGGACGGGCAGGTGTCACGAGGCTGGCGAGGAGCTCCTCGATACTTGTCAGGGGGGATGGATGACATGCCCCCCCCCCCCATTGTGAGGTTATCCCAAGGACTGCAGCACACACACTGATGGGCATTGCAAAGCAGCTCAGAACAATGAGGCCAGATTTGCTCATAACTGCGGTTGTACAGTCCGACATAATTGACCCTGTGGACTAGGTCATTCCACAGGGCGGTCCACTCCTGCTGCTCATGGGCATCCCGGCCAAACAGGACAAGGTAGTGCTGGATTAGGTGGTTTATCACTATGTCGTTCTCAGCAGCTGAGTAAGCTGGGAGCCATCCATGTGACATCTTGCCTGAAAGACATAAAGATGGAAACAGGTCTGAGCAACTCAAACAGCAAGGTTACCACAGTTCTTAATACACATCTCTGTCACCCCCCACCATATCAGCAACAACAAACTGTACACACAACTCAAAAGGTATGGCTACAGCTTACCTACCTGTGGGACAGATATTGAATTGTACCACACATTGTGCTATGTGCTTGTAGTCAGGCTCCCTGTGTGGACACTATCATTGCTGGCCTGTTACAGACTATTCACCTGCATGCCATTGTCAGGGCCACTATGGTTCCATATATGCCTGTGGTATGCTTGCTATGTGATTGCTGCACATCTGGCATTCTGTGTTATTGCGGATATCTATGCATGCTGTTGGACATGTTCTGGGATTGTGTAGACTATTACTACCCACATATGTTCTATAACAGTGACACAATAGCATGTTTAGGGAATATTTGGCAGCAGAACCATCTCTCTAAACTTATCTGCCAATGTTGCCAGGACACATCACATGTGGGACCCACCCTGGGGCCTCCTCATGTACTGGTCCAGCACTGCTTTCAGGTTGAACCCACTCAGGGGATGTTGTCACCACCGGGGGCACACACAGACATGATCTTGTCCCCTGAGGTCAGGTCCAGGGTCTGTTCCATAGCGGGCTCCACAGACACATGTGGGATGTGCTACATCACCTTGAGGCACCCAATACACATTCACAGGGTCCACATGCTCCTCCTGCTCAGCCTCCAGGACAGGCACCTTTGGGACATGGACTGCTGTTGTGAGTAGTAGTAGGCTTGTTCCCATTGTGTCCATATTGGGGCCCATGGGGCTTCCACATCACAGACCACACACACAATCCAGGGTGTTTACCCACCACATGTGTCACATACTACCCCTGTAGGTTGTCCTCTATATCTACCAGCCAGGACCACCTCCACAACTATACCTGCCATACTTCCCCATATTCCCATTCCCTACTTCACAGACAAGGGCAATCTGGTCCCAACAAGGGGTTCACATATGACATACCCATCAATGTTGCATACATTGACAGCTGTATATATCTGCGTGTATTGCTATGTGTGCTGTTGCACATAGCATGCAGCACTGTGGTAGTAATATAGGGGACATGTATTTGCATACATATGTGTGTGTGTGTGTGTGTGTGTGTGTGTGTGTGTGTGTGTGTGTGTGTGTTTGTATATATGCAGATGTGCATATAGATATATATCTATATATGTGTAGATATATATATGATGTTGTATATATGTGCTTATATATATATGTCTACATATGGGTATCTGTATATCTGTGGAAATACATGTATATATATATATATATATATATATATATATATATATATATATATATATATATACACATACCTATATATAGGGTACATTCAGATATCAGGTCCACAATCTCACAACACCTTTCTGCACAGCTGCACTGTTCTGCCTTGTTACAACACAGCCAGGTGCCACATATGGACACAGCCTAACATTAGAGGGGTATATGTAGGGCCAGATTGCAGGTAACCCTATTACAAACCTATGACATTCCAGAATGCTACAATATGGGTTAACCTGAGTATCCTGCAAGTGGTGGGCTGTGGAACCCACATATCCATCATTATGGCATTACTTCTACCACCAGCTATTGGCCACAGTAATATACATGCTTCTGATTACACAACACACACTATGATGGCTTACATCCTAGAAGTCAATGCTGCTCTGCACAGTTGATGGGTATGGCCCACTACCCACAGGAACAGACTCTATTGTCCTGAGCAGTTGTTCAGGTAAAAGTACAGTTTTGTACCTACCATAAATGTAGATGTTCGAGTGCTAATACAGCTGCAGTCATAACAGATGGGTTGTCCTGCCATCAGGCGGGTCCTCGGTCGGCCGAATTCCAAAGTCTAGGTCCGGCGTCGGTTGTCGTCGCTTCTTCCCTGATGTCAGTGCGACAGGGGTATAAAAGAACCAGCCGACGCCATTTTCTTCAGTTTTTCTTGCCCCAGATGTCAGGTGCCCCCAGAAGGAAGGCAATACATAAAATTTTGTGTAATAAAGCAATGCCATATAATCAAAATACAGTAGTGCAAGCAAATACACCATTAATGAATACCCCAATCAGGTTGTATGAGGAGGTGTTAGCCAATAGGCCTGTCCCAAGAGGGGAAGGAGGGAGGGAAACCTGGACTGCAGCTGTATTAGCACTCGAACATCTACATTTATGGTAGGTACAAAACTGTACTATGTTCATCGTGCATACAGCTGCAGTCATAACAGATGGGTAGAATCCCAGAGCTAAGAAAGGGGTGGTAGGCACTAGGTGGAACTAGGAGGAGCCAGGATGCCTTGCAAGACTGCAGTGGCAAAGCCTGCTCTAGTTTTGTAGTATAATGGTAGGTGGTAGCGCTTGGAGAAGGTATGCAAAGAACTCCAAGTGGCTGCTTCCAAAATATCTTTGGTAGGAACTCCTCTGAGGAAAGCTGCAGAGCTAGCTGTGGCCCTTGTGGAGTGAGATCTGATGCCTGCAGGTACAGCTTTGCCATGAAAAGAGTAACAAAAGCGTATGCAGTGGGCTATGCATTTTGAGATTGTCTGTTTGGAAATTGGCTTCCCTTGAGCTCCTATAGCATAGGACACAAAGAGCTGTTCTGATTTTCTGAAAGGCTGTGTTCTGTCCAAATAATAATGCAGTTGTCTGTGGATGTCCAAGGAATGTAGTAATCTTTCCCCTTTGTTTTGATGATTAGGATAAAAGGTAGGTAAGTGTATAGCCTGATTCAGCTACCCTGGATACCACTTTTGGCATAAAGGAGGGGTTGGTTCGTAAGGAAACTCTGTCCTGATGGAAGATGATAAAAGGCTGCACAGCCATGAGGGCTTGTAGTTCCAATACCCTATGAGCTGAGGTAATAGCCAGAAGGAAAGCTGTTTTCCGGGACAAATATTGCAAATCTGTTGATGCAGCTGGCTCAAAAGGAAGCAAGGTCAGCTTTTCTAGAATGAAATTGAGATCCCAAGCAGGTATTGGTTGTTTCCTTGGGGGTTTCATATTCTTAGCCCCTCTAAGGAACTGTCTTAAGAGGGGGTGAGAGAATAAAGGTGGATCAGTGTTGTATTCTGCAGAAATGGCTGAGGCATGGATTTTGATGGAGGAGAATGAAAGTCCACTGCTTAGCAGCTCAGCTAGATACTGTAATATTTGAGGTAAATTCAGTTTTCCAGGATTCAGGCCCTTTTTCTCATTCCAGGCACAAAACCGTTTCCATTTTGCGGAGTAAGCTTTTCTAGTAGACGGCCTTCTGGCCTCCAAGATGACATCCTGCACCTCCTTAGAGAGTAGGGTCTGTTGTGATGTTAAGGAATCTTCCATGCGGCCAGATTGAGTGTTTTCAGCTGACTGTGAAGAGTTTTGAAGCTGTGCTGAGTCAGAAGAAGAGGCATTAGAGGCAGGGTCCATGGTGGGGAATGCGTCAGGCTCCTCAGGAGTGGGTACCAGTGTTGTCTTGGCCAGTCTGGAGCAATGAGAATCATCTTTGGTCTGTCTGCTCTGGCTATTAATAGAACTTTGGGCAGCAGAGGAAGAGGTGGGAAGGCATAAACTGTCATTGTTGTCCAACTGAAAGAGAGAGCGTCCACTCTCCAGGCCTTTGGATGAAAAATCCTTGAGCAGAATTTTGTCAATTGGTGATTTTTGTGGGAGGCAAAGAGATCTATGTCTGGCCTTCTCCATGCTTGAATTATCTCTGTAAAAACTTGAGGATGCAACTTCCATTCGTGTGGATGTGTCATATTTCTGCTTAGGTTGTCTGCCACCTTGTTTTCCTTGCCTGGCAAGTACTGTGCTTGAAGTTCGATTTGTAAGTCCAGAGCCATGTTCCAAAGTGACATGGCGAGCCTGCATAGGGGGTATGAATGGGTTCCTCCCTGTTTGTTTATGTACCACATTACTGTGGTGTTGTCTGTCCTTATCAATAGGTGGCCTGGATGCAGTAGGTCTTTGAAAGCTATAATAGCATTTATTACTGCTAGCATTTCCTTTTGGTTGATGTGAAGGTGCTTTTCTTTTTGGGACCATTTGCCCTGAATGCACCGATCTGTCATGTGCGCCCCCCAGGCGTAGTCCGAGGCCTCTGTTGTGATGACTTGATTTGCTTGAGGCTTGCTGAATGGGAGACCTGTGTTTGTTTGGCATGCTTGAGCCCACCACAGAAATTCCTTTTGAAGACATGGAATTAGTGGTATTATTGTTTCCAAACTGTGGCTGTGTTGAGACCATAGGTTTTTCAGGTACCATTGAAGTTTCCTCATATGCAGCTTTGCACATGGGATTAGTAGGATGCAAGATGGATTAGTAGGATGCAAGATGCCATGAATCCCAGAGCCTGCAGGATTTTCCTTGCAGTCAGCCTGGTGAAATTTGCTAGTGTTCTGAAGTATTGAGTTAGTTGCCCCTGCTTCTCTGGCGTGAGGTAGGCCATCTGGGTGTTTGTGTCCAAGTTGGCACCCAGGAAAATTATTTTCTGAGAGGGTATTAGCCTTGATTTCTTTTTGTTGACTGTGTATCCCAGAGAATTCAACAACATTATTACATAAGCCAGATGTTTCAGAAGTATGTGCTTGCTGTCCGCTTGGATCAGGCAGCCGTCCAAATAGGGGTATATTTGTATCCCTTGAAGTCTGCAGTAGGCAATTACTGATGCCAGGCATTTTGTGAATACTCTGGGTGCAGTAGATAAGCCAAAGGGCAATGCAGAGAATTGATAATGGGTTGAACCTGCAAGAAATCTGAGGTATCTTCTGCAATTTTGTCTGATTGGGACATGCAGGTATGCCTCCTTGAGGTCCAATGTTACCAGCCAAGACTCCTTGCCCAGCATGGGAAGAAGCTGCTGTAAAGTGAGCATCTTGAATTTTGGTACGAATAAAAATGTGTTTAGGATGGATAGGTCCAAAATAGGTCTCCAATCTTTTCCCTTCCCAGAAATAGTCTGGAATAAAAACCTTGACCTTGTTCGTGAGCAGGTACCTCTTGAATAGCTTTCATGTCCATGAGATCTGAAATTTGTCTTTGTGCCTCTGCCCTTTGATTGTGTGGCAGGTTTGGCATGCCTCTCATTTTTGGAAGGGTGTGAAAATGGAATCTGTAGCCACTGTTTATAATGTTCAGGATCCATTTGTCTTTTGTGACAATATGCCAGTTTTTTTGAAAATAATGCCAGTTTTCCGCCTAAGGGTGCTGCCCTTTGAGCCTTGCTTGGCATGCAAAGGGGAAAGTCATTGGGCTTGCTTTCTGAATGGCTGTGAACTATCCTCACCACCTCTTTGTGTAGGAGCTTGTCATTGTCTGCCTCTAAACGATCCTTGAGATTGCCCTCTGCCCCTCGGGCGCCTGTATCTACCTCTTTGGGGTCTGTCTGTGGCTGGAAAGGACCAATTTTTGGAAGGCCAATTTCTACTGAAACGTGGAGGTTGTACCTGTAGAAAATCTTTCACTTTTTGCATTGATTTAGCCTTTTCCTCCATTTTCTTTAATACCTCCTCAGCATTAACACCAAATAATACATCCTTATGAAGAGGGGCATCTAGTAATTTAGCTTTGACATGATCTGGTAAGGTTTGTTCCTTGAGCCAGGCATGTCTACGTATCACTGATCCTGTAACAGCAGCTCTACATGAGGCCTCTAGAGCATCAAAACCACATTGCAAGGTATGTTTACCCACTTGTTCTGCACTATGCATCAAATCCTGCAACTCCTTCAAGTCTGGTTGTTCAGGTTGTGACATTTTACTTCTCAATTGTGCTAACAGAAACTGTTGGTACTTTAGCATATGGAACTGGCAGTTTAATGCCCTCATGGTTAAGGTGGCCGAGGTATATACCTTTTTTCCCCACCTTTCTAAGGATCTGGAATCTCTCTCGGAAGGTAATG